>NC_065448.1:120225515-120525515 GCF_917563875.1 Diabrotica virgifera virgifera
TTCGAGTCACATCTTCGTTATGGTTTTCCTTTTTGGGGTTCTGGTACAGCTGCCCAATTCGATGATATTTTCAAATTACAAAAAAGAGCAGTAAGATATCTGTTTGGCCTCAGAATAACAACACATTGCAGAAGTTATTTCAAAGATCACGGAATTTTAATCCTTCCATCTTTGTATATTTTAGAAACTGTTTGCTTAATTCGTAAACATCTACGTGTCTTTCCACCAAGACCTAATCATGACTACTTCACGAGAAATTCTACGTTTGACGTCTATTTGCCGACCCCGTCCTCGGAGTTAGTAAAGAAATCGATATTATATTCCGCAAAAAAAATGTACAACCATCTCCCCCTACAACTAAAATCGGCACCATATTTCCACAAATTCCGTAAACTGACAAAAGCCTACCTGTCTGAAAGACCATATTATTCAGTAGAAGATTTTTTTAGTCAATAACTAAGAAATTACAGTACCCTTTGCACAAGTAGTATTTTTATTATTTTTTTATCTATATTTGGGTGTCATATGCAGCAGCTTAACTTTTTAACTTTTTAACTTTTAAACATTTTTTATTAATTATTAGGTACACTATTCATTTGCAATTTATTTAAATTTTTGCAATTGATTATTTCTGTTTTAACTTCATTATTATTATTATTATTTAAATATATTGAAGATTTATGTAATTTTAATAAATTGGATTGTTACTGTTTTGTTTTTTTGACTATTTATAAGCTTTGTCGATAAAATTGAAAAATTTTTCATGGCAATAAAGCATATTTCTATTCTATTCTATTCTATTGATCTGCCCTAAGACTTGTAACTGTTGTATGTTAGATGTTATAACTTGGGTAAATCCAGAAGTATTAATAGTATGTCCCGCTGGCTATGTTACCTTCGTTGTATACCGTGTGACCAAGAGATAGCATACTACCCTGCTATAATCCTAAAGCCGAGCTAGCGGGCTGATTTATCTCTAGTCTATCCAAGCCTTCCCTAGATCAATCACTTTCACTCACACTCTTTTTTGTAATCAACTTAATTAAATTCTTTCCAATATTCACTGCTTTTAAAGTTTTACAATCTAGTTCTTCAAACATTCATTCCAAGATGATCTCTCTTTGCCGATTCCAGTATTTTTGTTTTTCTTTTCTCTCCTTACAAAATAATAAGAAACTTGCACATTTTTATTTTATTACATAGTAATGTTCAGTTTCGTTTAAAAATAAGATTTCCAAAATTTCACGCCTCAAAACCTAATAAATTTTAATTAGGGCCGATTTCTCTTATCGAGTTCAACTCAGTTTAACCTGAACTTTTAGTGAACGTCAGTTTAAAGTCAAAATCGACTTTCTTAATTCACGTTGTACCGATGGCAGTTTAAACTACGTTCAACTTGAACGATGAAATCGGGCGTTCAAAACTCAGTTCAGATATTTCAAGGATTACGCATGCGTTTTATTATTGCAACTTGACATCAATCGCTATAAAAATATAGCCTATCATAATAAACATAGCGATAAACTATAACATTATTTTTATTTTTGTTAGATTTATTTATAATTATTAAAATGACTTTTAATAAATAACATAAAAACATGACTTTTAATACATAACAGTCTTACAAAATTGCGATAGTTTTACATTTGCCCTCTATTGGCATTTCTCGAAAGTTGTAGAACGTGAAGTAGACAATGAGAATTGCATTCCGGTCGCCCACGTTTTCTCAACTGTCATAAATAAATACGACGAACTTTACGCGTGACTTTGATATGAGAATTTTATAAAAAAAAATATGCATTGAAATCCAGATCCCGTAATTTTTTGAGCGTCATAAAGTGAGTACAAAAACATACATATTCCTTTTTTTGTAATTACAGCTTCAATTTACCGTACACTTCTCGTAGAATCTGCCAATAAGGTAGAGTCTAATTGAAAAAACCTGGCGTGCCCTTGCATTCTAAACAAAACCGAAGTTCAAGGATGAACTTCGATCAACTCAACTATAGATTAACGCAGGTATGAGAAGCCCACCCTTAGGCCGATGTCAGATTAGGCCGATGCCACATTATGCGTTTTGACCGGATACGTTTCCGCCGCATCCGGTGAAAACGCATAGTGTGACAGATCGGTCCGGTTGCGTTGGAAACGGATGCGTTTTGAGTCATCGGTACGCGCTTACAAACTGCACCAGACTAAACGCATAGTGTGACAGGTCGGTCCGGTTGCGTTGGAAACGGATGCGTTTTCACCGCATCCGGTCAAAACGCATAATGTGGCATCGGCCTTATGCGTTTTGACCGGATGCGTTTCCGCCGCATCCGGTGAAAACGCATAGTGTGACAGATCGGTCCGGTTGCGTTTCCGCCGCATCCGGTGAAAACGCATAGTGTGACAGATCGGTCCGGTTGCGTTGGAAACGGATGCGTTTTCACCGAATCCGGTCAGAATGCATAATGTGGCATCGGCCTTAGAAGTACAAATTTAAAATCTTCTATGTATTTAAATCATTTCAAACGATCTAAAAAGTGCGTGAACCCTTGTGACGTAATATGATCATATTTTGTAGACATTTCTAACGTCTCATTTAAAATTACATACAATTAGATTACCGTCGATAAAAAACGGAGTTTAATAAAGTGAAAAACTTTAACATCGAAGTAAAAAACTTTTAAGTAGTAGGTATAATTTAATTAAAAACCATAAAAGTCCAAATGGATTACATAAATGTGTTCAGAACGAACGTTTTCGGACTTATCAGTCCTTCATCAGTGGACACTGGACACATGTACTTGCAAGATAGCCCCAAAAGCAAACACTGGTTATTATATAATTCAATATACATTCTTTAATCGTAAAATTATAAAAGCTTGAATCCGATGCTAGCGGATACTTTCGCGAACATTACGAGACCTTACCCGAAATCTCAAGCAACCATCTTGATCAAGTGAAGTCTGCCAAGTATTGGCAGACTTCAGTTGATCCTTTTTTATGCATTTCCTTTTTTATTCCTTTAATTTTATTTTACCTACCTGAATTACCCTGAATTTGCATTTTATACATTTTCCACAAATATTCAATATCTAATATAAGGCTAAAATCGACTTTTTATCTTTAGACTTCCTACTTCTAATGACTCTTTTAATTGTTCGCAAAACTAAAACAAAATTTTAAACTTTCCTTCATGTCTCCCGTTTAATGAAACCAAAGCTTAAACTATTGCTTTTTATGTGAAAGCACGCAGAATGCAATTAATTGTAAATTCACTGAACTTCGTATTATTCAACGTTGAAACGGAGAAACTGCTCTAAACTCTGAATGTGACAGAGTAATTTACCTCTATGATCCGATTCTCATAATAAGTGCATTATTTAATTGGTGTGAAACTATGTGCGTGATGATAAATATAGAATTTTCTCTTAAAAATTTGGATAATTTGAAATTATCATGTGAAGTGATATTAGACAATGAATAGGTCGAACGGTCTAGGAATTGTTTCATACAGCTGCCGACCGAGAAACATTTCATTAGCTTGTTAATACGACGATAGCCAACGCTTGAAAACAAGCATGGCACAAAAAGAAGAAGATGCGAAATGGATATTTTTGTGCTGCAATTCTTAGTCCCCCTAGTGTCATAGGGATAGGATTTCGTTTCCAAATGGTATGTTTTAATGCTCGATCGAATTTAAACCTGATATGGGTTATATGGTGGCCAATACAATCTTTTTAATTCAATCTCATTAATGAAAGCATTGACTACTCTCAGCGACATGAGGACGTGCGTTATCGTCCATTAGTACGAACACATCCGACTAAATATGGCTGGCAATTGAAAAAACATGATCTAAAATGTTTTCAATGTAGGTATAGATATGTCAGCTGCCATCCGTCAAATCAACTCCACAAGTTTATTGCATCCTTCCCAAGCAATACCGTCCCCTTAGCGTCCTCCAGCCACCACCAAAACTAACGCTCTGGGTACGTAGCTACAACTGGAATACCGTTAGCCAACTTTTCTGTAGACGAAGTTTCGTCAATCTCGCTTCCATGTGGCGAACGTTATGTCAGTTGTAACCTCATACAGAGCGTTAGTTTTGGTAGTGGCGGCATAGTGCCATGGGGCGGTATTGCTTGGGCAGGACATACCAAATTTCTGGAGGTGATTGGACGAATGACAGCTGACATGTATATTGAAAAAATTTTAGAATATCATATTTTGATACCGTCAGATATTATCAAGAATATCGAAATCATATACAGCAGGAATAACATACAGGCCAGAGTTAATAACAAACTAACACAGCCGATACAAGTGGAAAGAGGCATACGTCAAAGAGACTCATTGAGCCCTCTACTGTTTAACCTCATCATGGATGCAAATTATTTATAAAGTCAAAAACCTGAGTATAGAGTACAGAATGGGTGAAAGAATTATCAGTAGTAATTGCACAAGAGCTCTAAAATTCTATATTAATTTTAGAGTTCGAGTGCAATTTGTTGCGATTATTTCATGAATAACACTGTTCAAAACCAAAATTTTATTGTAATTTATTTATGTAAGTACAAACTAGTACAATTAAACACAAAGTTTTTATACATATTTGACGATTGAAAGTCATCAATTTAATAATTTTTAAAACATTAATTATTGTCATTAATGTCACTGAATGTATTTTTTCGTAGCAACGAAGGGCATCTGACGTAATATACTTAACGACGGGCAATTATCAAAAACTATCGATTTAATTCAGATTTATGTAGCTTTCTATTGGTCAGAATCTCCTATGAATAAAATAATCTCTATAGTACCTATGCTATGCAGATTATGCCATACTTATTGCAGAGAGTGAAGATGACCTTCAGAGACTTTTATATCAATTTAATATAACAGCAAGAAAGTTCAACATGATAATATCACCAAATAAAACAAAAAGTATGGTACTCTCTAATGATCCAATAAGGTGCAAGCTGGAAGTGGACAGCAGAATAATCCAGCAAGAAAGAAATATCAGCTACCTGGGAGTGCTAACGCAGAGTTATGGAGACACAGAAGCCGAAGTTGTCCAACAAGTAAACAAAGCCAACAGACTAACAGGATGTCTTAAACACACTATCTGGCGCAACACACATCTCATCATCATCATCATAATTTGGCTCTATAACTCTATGTGAGTCTTGGCCGCGTTTACTATTTCCTTCCATTGTTGTCGGTCCTGAGTAGCTATTTCCCATTTCTGTAGTCCCATTTTGCGTAGATCACTGGCTACTGCGTCCTTCCATCTCTTTCTTGGACGACCAACTGACATTTTTCTATCGGGCCTTTCCCAGAATGTGGAGTTCAGAAGTCTTTCGTCACTTGATCTTAGCACGTGACCCGCCCATCGTATTCTGTTTGCTTTAATGTAGCGTACTATGTTTTCATCTCCATGTATTGTCTGGAGTTCATCATTGTGTCTTCTTCTCCATTCTCCTGTTGTCTCTTCTCTGCAAGGCCCATATATATTCCGCAGTATCTTTCTCTCAGGTACACTTCGCGTCATATAAAACTGGTACACTTTTTTTTTCCAATGTAAACCTGTGTTCAGACTGACAATTATTGTTCGTGAATCACTTCGTTGTTGCCATCACAGATAACGGAATTGCACTAAATCTAAATAAAAAAAATAACGTTTAAAATGTATATTTCGAATTGTAATACATAGGTATATTTAAATTCCACACTTGTTCACTGTAAAAGTTATTTATTTTGTATTAATTTCAAATCAAATTTTTAATTTTTCCAGTGTGTTTTATTTATTCTACACAACTTAATGCAGTTTTGTCCTATAATTTACGAGAAACCAATCACACCTCTCGATTTGACATTAAACATAATAATTTAAAGTCGTGTCAAGATTTATTATCTATCATTATTTTTGAACTGAAATATTTTCATAAATTATACTAAAACACGAATCAATGTATGGATACTTAATTGAGATGACGGAAAATTACAATTGTTTTAGTTTTTAGTATATTAAAAAATGCGGTCTGTCGCACAGCCCCGTTTTTACCTAGTTTGATATAATATTTTAGTTGAACTGGCAACGTTGCCCTAGAAATTAGAATGACACTTGTGACAAGATTACACAACTTGAAAAACACGATTTTCGGTCATAAGAGTTGTACCAGTTTTTTTTGACGCGAAGTGTACCAGTAATTTTGTCGTTTCCCGCTGATCCAGAGTCCATGTTTCGCTTGCATACGTTATTGTGGGACGAATTATTGTCTTATATATTCTTATTTTTGCTGGTCTTGAGAGTATTTTTGATTTAAGTAGGGTCCAGTGAGAAATATGCCCTGTTTCCGGCAATGACCCTGGCTGCCACGTCCTTTTCATATTTATTTTCAGATGTTATGATCGCTCCCAGGTACTTAAATTCTTTGACGACTTCAAAATTGTATTCATTAATTGTTACATTTTGTCTAACCCTTGGTCATGGGTTCTTCGTAACCACCATGTACTTGGTCTTGTCCTCGTTGACCTTAAGACCAACTTCCTTGGCTCCGTTCTCGAATGGGGTGAAAACTTCTTTTGCATCTCTGGTGGATTGTGCAATTGTGTCTGCGTCATCTGCAAATGCTAATAGTATTTTTGATCCTTGGATAGGCGGCAAATCCGTTTGTAAGTTGTGGCTGAGCTTTCCTTACTGCATGTTCCAGTGCGAAGTTAAACAGCAGGGGGGCGAGAGGATCTCCTTGTCTAAGCCCGGTGTCAATGAGGAATTCCTCCGACGTGGTGCTGCTAATTCTGATTCGTGCAGAAGCGTTCTCCGTGCTCACCTTTGCTAATCGTACCAGCTTTCCAGGTACTCCCATTTCTACCATAGTCTCCCACAATAATTCTCTGCTAACAGAATCGTAAGCTTGTTTGAAGTACACGAAGATTTGGTGTACATCGCGGTTGAATTCCCAGTTTTTTCCAACACACATCTACGGACAGAAACAAAGGCCAAGATCTCTAGGACAATTAGTTGGACAATGAATTGGACAATAGATAGGCCAATTATGACTTACACTGCGGAAACAAGACCTGACACCACACGGACAAAAAGAGTGACGAAAACGTGTGAAATGAAAATAATCCGAGATATCACAGGAAAATTATTATGGGATAGACAACGTAGCACAGACCTCAGGCAAAGCTGTAATATAGAGAATATAAATAAATGCACACTGAAAAGAAAATAGAATGGTATAGCCATATAAGCAAAATGGGAGAAGGAAGACTAGTAAAGTTGCACGAAATAGTTCACCAAACGGCCGATGGAGTATAGGAAGGCCAAGGAAGAGATGGAGTAACAACTCTAACAACCATGATATCTGATGAGGAGGCATCCGAAGATGGAACAGGCGCAAGCCTATTAAGGAAGCAGGAAGAAGAAAAAGAAGAAGATATTTTGATATTTGCCAGCTCTATTAATTGGACATAACATATTCATGCTAATGTACGATAAAGCACGTCCTCATGTCACTAGAATAGTGAATACTATTGTACACTGATAAGATTCAAATTAAGAATTATATTCCTGTATCAAATTTAAATATATATTATAGTCCGTTCGCTAAAACTTTTCCCATGCGGTACGATTCATTTTCAATCAAATTAAGTCAAAACAGAAAGTGAAACGTACGCCGATGTGTGTAGTATATAGTATACAGTATACAAAATGTATATACACATCGACGTTCGTTTCAATTTATGTTTTGACTTAATTTGATTGAAAATGAATCGTACCGCATGGGAAAAGTTATAGCGGACGGACTATATATAGGTATTTAAATACAGTGATAAGCGAGCTAATATCCGGCAAAATAGCCCTGAAGGTGAAAAACACATTAAGTTGTGAGATAAAAAGAAATGAAACTAGTGGAGGTAGGACATTTAACGATAAAAACCTATAAATTTACATTCTACTTATTGTTTCCTACCTTTAGACTTATCGGACGAGCTTGGCAACTGCCAATGTGACAGTGAAAGTTTTAGTTGACATACTCCTCTATGTCTAAAGGTGGTAAACAATAAATATAATGTAAGTCTATAAGTTTTTATCGCTAAATCTCCCACCTCCACTAGTTTCATTTCTTTTTATCTCTATTTTTATAATATGTCTTCCACCTTATGCGTTATTTTGCCGGTTAAACTGCTCGTCAAAAGTTAGGATATAGAAAATTATGCTGATTTTCATAGTTGATTTTTCCGCGAACAGACGGACACCGCTATTTTTTTATTTTAGATTTTTCTTTAGTATTTACACAATTTTGAAAAGGTTTACTCAAACTTACTTTTTGTACTTATACCGGGTGGAAGAAAAGAAATGTTTTTCTTATGTTAAATTTGAGACAGCCTGTAGGGAGAACGAGGTACAAATGTGAGTATACATCAGAATCGTATTGTAGTCTTATATTTTGTGAAAATGTTGTGGTTTGAATGTCCCTGATATCTTTAAAAACAAAAAAAAATAGACAGTTTTGTAATTTAACATGTGTTTTAACCGAAACAAAAGTTTGAGACACCTTGTAGGGAGAAAAAGGCACAAAGGTGAGTATACCTCGATATTATGTTGTAATATCGTATTTTGTGAATATTTTATTTTTTAATTTCTCTGATATTTTTAATAACAAAGAAACTAGACGGTATTACTCTTTAATATGTGTTTCTATGTTTCACATGTGTGATGTGATGCATGTCATCAGTTAAAACACATATTAAAGAGTAATACCGTCTAGTTTCTTTGTTATTAAATATATTAGAGAAATTAAAAAAACAAAATATTCACAAAATGTGAGACTACAACATAGTATCGAGGTATATTCACTTTTGTGCCTTTTTTCCCTATAAGGTGTCTCAAACTTTTGTTTCGGTTAAAACACATGTTAAGTTGCAAAACCGTCTATTTTTTTTGTTTCTAAAGATATCAGGGACATTCAAAAAACAAAATGTTCACAAAACTTAATAGGCTATTGATTATATTCAAAATAAGATAGCTAAAAGGAACTACAACGTTAACAAAGTTTTATTATTTCATATGGCCAATGAACACCTATATATGAAAAAACCGCGGAGTGCTACCATTTAAAGCCAGGGGTGCGTTTTTGAGAAATGGGTGAATTAGTCCCTGGGCACAGGTTACATTAGGGTGAGTTCTATGCACTTTTGGTACAAACATATCTACATAAAACTTGTTGCTGGTTAAATTTCCTATCTAAATATCACTTTTTAAAGTAAATGATACTTTTTTTACAAAAATATATTCAAAAGAAGAAGCACAAAGAAACCCAAAAAAAGAAATTTTGTTTTTTGTCCCATAACTTTTGTCCACGAGGATATAGGTATAGACATTGCTTTACAGAAAAAAATCTACATATTTCTTCTTTAAAATATTGGTCAGTAGAGGTAATCAGGATTTATAGTTTTCGAAATATTATGATTTTTCAAATATTTCCACTCACAGCAATTTTGGGCAATTTTCCTTGTAATTTCGCAAATATTGTTCCGTAACTCTTTTCTACGTAACTTTAGGTATTTGCAATGATACACGTAATAGGAATAGAAATCAACAGTGCCGGATTAAGAATTTTTAGGCCCCTAGGCAACCCGAGCTATGAGGCCCCTTAATACCTCCGCCTTCTCCCTCCAAAACCACCTCGGTTAACCCTTGCATCTATATTTGCAGTTTTAAGTTCAATCTCTTCTTTCTGTAATGATTTACTAACAACGTTGATGCGTTCTAAAATTGTTGCCCAAAACTCATTCATTACGAATGTTTCTTTTTTGTTGACATTTCTTTCAACAAACACTTAGCGTCTTGAACTGTTTCATCCTTTTGATTAGTGTTTTCAGCAAGGAATACACCGCAGATTTAAAGACGTTGTAACCTTTAGACAAAGCTCTTGTTGCGCCAGCGCTTGCACTCCATCTAATGCGGCTTGTTCTTTTAATGACTAGGTCGTGGCGAATGGGATCGCTTAGTGAAGTTTCATTTAAGCATTTGATCTTAACTTTGTAACGGTGGGTAGCGGCTAAATAAAGTTGTACTCGGACTGAACAAACCCAAAATACGATATTGCTCCAACGCAACTTTCAGCAGTTGTTTACATCAATGCACAGTCGTTTAAAACGATTAAAACTGCAAAAGAAAGATTTTCTAAAGTATGGCTACTTATGGGTATGAATACGAGAAAACCCTCATACACTTTACCATCAGCTGGATTTACATATCTTAATAAATAGTTAACTGGTTAATATGAGACAAAGCTGGTATTGAACCGACACTCGGAGTAGTATTATTAAACAGTTCTTCTTCTTCTTCTTCTTCTTCTTCTTCTTCTTCTTTTTTTTGTATAGACATGACTCTGTCTGTTTTTTCAATGTGCCTCTAGTAAGTTGTCGTTCCATCGTTTTCGTGGTCTTCCCACTGATCGTCTTCCTATTGGGGAACCGTCTCTCGCTGTCCTGACTACCCTATTTGTTGCCATTCGGCTTTTGTGGTCATTCCATTCTATTCTTCTGTTTCTTACCCAGTTGTTAATGTTATCCACCTTGCATCTCCGTCGTATATCTGTACTTCTAGCTCTGTCCCATAGAGTCTTACCATCGATTTTTCGAAGGGTTTTCATCTCCGCTGTTTCGGGCAATCTTTTTGTTCTCTCTGTGTCGGGTCGTGTTTCTACCGCGTATGTCATTATTGGTCTGATGACTGTTTTGTAAATTCTGCCTTTCATTTCTTTTCCGATATTTTTATTTCTCCATATTGTGTCATTCAGGCAACCTGCGGCTCTGTTTGCTCTATTCACTTGATCTTCCACTTCTGTTTCAAGTCTTCCGTAGCTAGATAGTGTGATGCCTAGGTATTTAAACTCCATCACTTGTTCTATTATCTGACCTTCCAGCTCCAATTTACATCTTATTGGATCTGCTGTTATAACCATGCATTTTGTCTTTTTTGGGGAAATTAACATGTTAAATTTTTTTTCGATTATGTTGAATTGGTGCAGCATACGTTGTAAATCATCTTCACTTTGAGAGATTAGTATTACATCTTCCGCATAGCAGATTATTTTAAGTTGTTTTTCTCTCATTTGGTATCCTTTTTTAGTTCTTACTTTTTTATTATTTCGTCCATGATCAGGTTGAACAATAGAGGACTCAAGGAATCCCCCTGTCTTATCCCATTACCGGCTTCAATTGGGTCAGTTAGTTCATCTTCCACTTTTACTTTTATTGTGTAATAAATAGTTAACTGGTCGATATAAGACAACGCTGATATTGAATCGACGCTCGGATTAGTAATTGACTTCCTTAATTTCTTTAAAAATTGTATTCAAAACGAGTTTTCCTATTACTTCTACTATTTCGTCTCAGATCGTTGAAGATAAGTAAGGCTTTTCAGTACCCTTATTGCCATACTTAGCTAAATGAGAGCTTAAAGAGGATCGTACTCTACAAGTAGCTCTAAAATGCCTAAGTAGTTCTTATAATTTTGTGAACGAAGAATCTCTGTATCACTTCTAAACGCTAATCCGTGAGAAGATAGAAACTTAACCACCGAGACTACTCTTTTCAGATCTTGAATCCAGTAATCGCGTTCTTGATTAAATTAAATTTCCAAAGAGCTGTCATTTCGACCATGAAGGCGCTGCCTGTCGATGAGTGTTCGCCAAAAAGAATACATGGAAAGCAGTAAACATTTTAATTTGAGGGAGAGTACGTTACGTTAACCAATCTCTTTTAATTTTTGTTACACTGATATTATTTCGAAAAACCATGGATTTTGTAAAAAATCTTGTAATGCCTTCAACATTTCTTTTTCATGCTGCATTTCCATCAAGATTGTTACTTTCTGAAGAACCTTTCCCAATCAAAAATTTCCATATTTCTTCGTTTGGTATTCCATAATCCTATGTTGTTTCCAAATTCTGGGCCGAATTTACCTTTAACTTCAATTTCTAACTTAGTTTCGGTTTCTGGTTCTTTTCTTAAACTGAAACACAACTGTCATTGTATGTTTTTCATCTTCTTTATCTACAAAAGTTTTGTTTCTCTCAGCTTTTTTTATTTCATCACGTGCATTTTCATTGGTTGCAGCTTCACTAGCTGTGGATTTCCGTGTGAAACCGAGTTATGGTATTGCGCGATATTTTAAGTTTTGAACATATTATATGATTTATAGTTTTTATTTCCAATTATTATTTTTTCGTTTTGGGCCCTACGAGGCCCCCTTTGGGGTCGAGGCCCCTAGGCAACTGCCTACTTTGCCTAATGGTTAATCCGGCACTGGAAATCAAGTACCTTTAAAATGGTCTACTGTATAACGTTGTACGAGAAAGCTTATTTCGCTTATTTTAAAATGGTGTATTACAAAAAATTCAAGGATTATTTTTGAATAAGATATTATTTTTAAAATGTAATAAGTACTTGCAACAATTTTTGATTTAAGGATTATTTTTTAAATTTCTCATTATAACTTTTTTTTCTTGTACATGAATATACTATATATTGCTCAATAAAGAGGACTTACTTTCTGTTCTTTAAAATGGTGTATCATCTATATTTAAATAATGAAAACCGAGTGATCCTTTGATATTATTTTACCTGTATTATTTAAAATTATTTCTTTTACAAAAATTACATAAACATTAGTCTTAGAAAACATCACTTTAGTTAAAATTATTTAAAAGTTGACGTTTAAAAAATTTTCAAAGTCAAAGTCCATCTCTTCGTTAGCATTAGCTTCAATTGTGATGTTGGGGGTTGCTGGACGAAGACACTCCCGAACAAACAAACTTAAACTTTCTACATATCTTTATTCTTACAAGGTTAAAGGTACAGTTACAACTACGTCGACCGACATTATAGTTGGGATAGGTCAAGGTGACCCATATCTCGGTAACTATATCCCCTGACCACGCGCCAGCAGAGTTCAGCGAACACACTGATACAACAATGAATGTCTCAGGTACTCGACCTTCCCACTTATATCTTATTATATTAAAAACAATGCCCATATGTATTACCATATATGGTTATGCTATACGTATTTCAATAATGACGTGTGCTGTGTTTGCAGTCTTGCGAATGAGTTGAATACTTTGAACTTTGCTACTATCGTAATAAATTATACAAATTGCAACTATAATATTGACCTTATTCTTATAACAAATAAATTAGGAAAATTCCGTGAGGGTTGTCGTGTACCATCACATCTCTCTGGGCGGGGAAAAGATGAAAGGGAATTTCAGTAACAATTTCCTTTCATCTCTATTTTATATTATTTATGCTGACTGACGTCTCTCCTTTATAAGAAAATTAAACAAACATATTAAAGAAAATGAGAAAAGAAAAAAAATGAGATATATAAATATTTACACTGAACCTTAAGTACTAGTAAAAGTCTTATGGTGGACTATTATTACACTTTTACACTATAACACTTTTCAGTACTTATTCTTTTTATATATTATACAGCTTAACGTTATTCTTATGTATGACTACTTGTTTACCCTTTTTCTCAATAATTACGTTAGGCGTTTCATCTTTAATTACGGTATATGGACCCGAAAACAAACAGTTAAGTTTATATATCTTCCAGAATACGTTGAAATCTTTCCTCGAACATAAATTCGGCTTGGCCTGCCTACGTTACTCAATAGTATATGGCCTAGTGTCTCGAAGTCTCAATTACTTCGTAAAGCTTATCATTGCCGTTAAGTTTATCAAATATAACAAAATGTAACATATAAAATAATATAATAAAACATAAATGTAAGTAAAATAAAAGGATCAATAATATTGGATAACCGTCAATATTTAAAGTGTCAGTAAATAAGTAAGTGAGTAATTATATAATAAAAAAAAAATCAAAATTTCAATATGAAAATAAAAAAATAGTCATCAACCTTACTTCATAAGCAGTTAAACTGTATTGTATTAAAAAGAAAAATTACTCACGAATGTGGGTTCATGTGTCTATGCATTTGGTCCTGGATTCTGGGCGTCTAACCTCAGCATCTCCATTGATTTAGATACTTCCTGTCGGATGTGGCGTCGAAGCTGCTTCTTCCATCGTCGATACAGTAGCCATCCGACGATGATTATGGCCAGGCTGAACGATACAATTCCCAAAACTCCCGGGATTGATAGCTTCTCGTTTTCGCCGGTTTCAGCTGTCACACCTCCGCTGTTGCCTGCTTGGTTTATGAAGATCTGTTCCTCTTTTTCTTTATTCTGGTTGTTTCCCATCTTACGTGTAGAGCTGCATACCTCAATCTATATGCGAACCAGAAAACTCCATTCTTTAACTTAAGGCACGGGTCGCCATGTGATGTTGGGGGTTGCTGGACGAAGACACTCCCGAACAAACAAACTTAAACTTTCTACATATCTTTATTCTTACAAGGTTAAAGGTACAGTTACAACTACGTCGACCGACATTATAGTTGGGATAGGTCAAGGTGACCCATATCTCGGTAACTATATCCCCTGACCACGCGCCAGCAGAGTTCAGCGAACACACTGATACAACAATGAATGTCTCAGGTACTCGACCTTCCCACTTATATCTTATTATATTAAAAACAATGCCCATATGTATTACCATATATGGTTATGCTATACGTATTTCAATAATGACGTGTGCTGTGTTTGCAGTCTTGCGAATGAGTTGAATACTTTGAACTTTGCTACTATCGTAATAAATTATACAAATTGCAACTATAATATTGACCTTATTCTTATAACAAATAAATTAGGAAAATTCCGTGAGGGTTGTCGTGTACCATCACACAATATTTTCCTCTGACACCTCAGTTATCTTAGAGTTCCCACAATTAGTACCCATGCACATGCACCCTTTGCAGAATATTGAACAACTAATTCCTATCTTCCTACAACCGCAGTTTTTTGTACATCCTGCTATTTTTCAAGCAAAGCTTGTGGTGCAGGAGCTTTGACAGTAAATATTGGAATTAATCCATATTTTGAAGTTTGCCCGGTCGAGTCAAGTGGATCCAAAGTATTACCTATAAAAAATAAGATTCAATTATAACACACAATCACATAAAAAAGTTATAATGAGAAATTTAAAAAATAATCCTAAAATCAAAAATCGTTGCAAGTACTTATTACATATTGAAAAAGCATATCTTATTCAAGAATAATCCTAGAATTTTTTATAATACACCATTTTAAAGTAAACAGAATAAGATTTCTTTTTTATTATATAATATATACCTAAATGTAGAATAAAAAGTTTTAATGGGAAATTTAAAAAATAATCGTAAAAAATATAAAAACTCGTTAAAATTATAAAATCTTGAAAAAGATAACCTCTTTAAAAAAAGTCGTACAACATTATACAGTAAAACATTTTAAAGGTAATTGATTTCTATTCCTCTTATAATATGTACCATTGCATATGCCTAAAGTTACGTAGAAAAAAGTTACAGAACAATATTTGCGAAATAACAAGGAAAATTTACCAAAATTGCTGTGAGTGGCAAACTTTGAAAAATCATATTTCGAAAACTGCAAATCCTAGTAACCAAACATCCTCTACCAAACATCATTTTAAAGAGAAAATATGTAAGTTTTTTTCTGTGAAGCAATGTCTGTACCTATATCCCAGTGGACAAAAGTTATGGGACAAAAAACAAAATTTCTTTCTTTTG
Source organism: Diabrotica virgifera virgifera (assembly GCF_917563875.1). Taxonomy (NCBI): domain Eukaryota; kingdom Metazoa; phylum Arthropoda; class Insecta; order Coleoptera; family Chrysomelidae; genus Diabrotica; species Diabrotica virgifera. Next base: position 120,241,226 of record NC_065448.1, read on the forward strand.
GGTTTCTTTGTGCTTTTTCTTTTGAATGTATTTTTGTAAAAAAAAGTATCTTTGACTTTAAAAAGTTATATTTATATAGTAAATTTAACCAGGAACCATTTTTATGTAGACGTGTTTGTTCCAAAAGTGCATAGAACTCACCCTAATGTAACCAGTGCCCAGGGACTAATTCATCCATTTCTCAAAAACGCACCCCTTTAAATGGTAGCACTCCGCGGTTTTTTCATATATAGAGATTCATTGACCATATGAAATAATAAAACCCCGTTAACGTTGTAGTTCCTTTCTATAGCACATAATCAATAGCCTATAAGATTACAATACGATTTCGATGTATACTCACATTTGTACCTCGTCCTCCCTACAGGGTGTCTCAAACTTAACATAAGAAAAACATTTCCTTTCTTCCACCCGGTATAAGTACAAAAAAAGTATGAGTAAACCTTTGCATAACTGTGTAAATACTAAAGAAAAATCTTAAATAATAAAAAAAATTAGCGGAATCCGTTAATCTGTTTACGAAAAAATCTACTATGAAAATTTAGCAGAACTTTCTATATCCCTAACTTTTAACGAGCAGTTTATTAGCGTGCTCATCACATATAGTCCATCCGCTATAACTTTTCCCATGCGGTACGATTCATTTTCAATCAAATTAAAACAAAACAGAAAGTGAAACGTACGCCGATGTGTGTAGTATATATGCAGTATATAGTATACAAAATGTATATACACATCGACGTTCGTTTCAATTTATGTTTTGACTTAATTTGATTGAAAATGAATCGTATCGCATGGGAAAAGTTATAGCGGACGGACTATATACCACATAGCCTATATCACATTTAAATCCGATCGAGCATTGTTATGATACTTTAAAACATCGTATTCAGGAAAAAAATCCTATTCACATGACACTGGGATGACTAAGGATTGCAGCACGAAGAACTGCACTTCACATGATAATTTCCAAATATTCAATATTTTGTCCATCAAGAGGAGCACTATTCATGATTACTAATAACAACTGTGGACAGAAATAATTTAATCAAACAATTAAATTACAACATCCCGTGATACCGGAAGACATGGTCACTGGTCACAATGACCACCAGCATTCCATTCCAGCACCGTCCTGGTAGTGTGAGCCCATTTTTAAAAATAGATAGAGGAGTATTGACTTAAGTTTGTAAAATGTTGATAAGAGCTGCTGGTACTAAAATGGTATTAATTATGACCTAAACGTTTAATTTTAATAGGTTAGTGTCCGTGATTTTCTCCTTCACGCGACTTTAACGTTTGTAGGTCTTACGGCGCATTGGTAAAAATTTGCATCGAACAAGCTGTTCGTCTCAAATATTTGCGTGCTCGAAGTAAATTGTGCTGGTGCAGACGTGTTCGTCGCAAAAATCGGACGCAAGAATTTTCGACGGACAACAAGCACACGCTCCATCGGTTATCGTTTTCGAGCGAAGATCAAATGATTTGAGCACCGCGTCCTCACTGAGGCTCCAAACCAAAGAGCAAACAGTAGCGATCAACAGGTAGCAACAAACGCGTTCCAAGATTGCGGCTCTAATTTTGAATATTTTGTCGAGATATTTGGCACACATATTCGTAATATCATAAAGAATGGCGGTACAGAGCCCAATTTCAGAAATATGTTAGTATGTGGAAATTACTCTATAACTAAATAAAATATTGAAAAAAGGAGCCTGTACCGCCATTAAGAAAGACAATAAAATACACTTTCTTCAAATAAACTTTTTTATCGCGTGCCTAGATTTTGTGTCACATTGGAACTACTAAGAATCGATTTTTTTTATAACAAGAAATTGAACGTCACTGACTTGGCAACATTTCGCGCCTATGTGTATAAAAATATGCTGCCCAGACATTGCCGGATTAAGAATCTTGAGGCCCCTAGGCAACCAAAGCTATGAGGCCCCTTAAGAAAAAGTTACTTTTTTATGGTTTGAGATTTTTGATATCTCTAATAATTTTTAAATTATTTTGAAAAAAGCATTTTTTTCAAAATTAAAAATTCTACTTTAAAACCAATTTGTTTAAAAAATAAGCATTTTGAATATATGAAACTTACAGACCTGATCATATAAACAGAGGCAGTTGCCACCCTTTTCAAGGGGTGAAAATTATTTTATTAAAAATAACCTCATAAATGGATAGAGAGACAAATTTTTAGCAAAATATGTTATATCAAGTGATCAAAATAAATCAATACTTTTTGAGTTATTAAAGAACAAAGAGTTGAATTGTTAACTTTAAATAACAATAAATGTTATTTTTAATAATATAATTTTCAAACCCCAGGGTAAAATTTTACTTTCGTTTCTTGGCGTATCCTCTATCCTCTAACGCCTCACCAATTTGAATGAAAATCGACAGAGGTTCTACGAAATCGGAGGTAATGGTTGTTTTTTCCAGAAAAGTCGGCCATTGAAGTGAGAAATATTTTTTCTCACGTGTTCACCGCCGATTTACATACATATGATCGCCATTTCCATGGTAACATGCACAATATAAACACAATTATTTTTGTCAAACAAAATGTCAAACAACTTGTCAAAACTTATCAAAAATTACCTTTTAAGACTGTTCTACTGTGAATTATACTTTTAAATAAATAAAGTATATAAATATTAAGAATATTAAATACCTATGTGTATATATGTACAATATAATACTATGTACATATTTTATTTCAATTTAGGCATATAATATATCTAAAAGCACCTAAATTATTTAATTTTGAATTTTGAACTCTTGACAAAAACGCATCCATAGAAAAAGTACAGTGTACAACACGAGCATTGATTTCTTTCAACTTCTGCGCTCGTGAGAAATATGTCTTTTTTCTCTCTTGTTGTACAATATACTATTTTCTAATATAAACATCTTCGAGAGCATGGAAAAAGCTTTAAAATGGCGTATTACAAAGTTTGATATGCCTATTTATTGTTAATATAATTGCGAAAAAAGTCGAAATTGCAAAAAAATTAATTTCGCAATAACTATTATACAAATTAGTGTACAGCTTTAAAATTTTTGTCAAATGAGGGTTCTTTGGTGCTTAATAGGTCATAAATTTTTTACAGCTGTCAAATGAAAGAGCATGAGCTATACTTTCAAAATGGTTTAAAAATAGTGAATAAAAAATGCATTTATCAGTAATTAATAATTATGCAAAAGTATCGTCAATTTTTCCTTATAAACTTTTTGAATAACTTTTTTAAAAAAATCTGAAGCTATTTTCTTGTGGCATTTTTTATAATCAATTACTTTTAATGGGAAATAAGCCACAATTTTACCAAAAAAATGATTTTATTAACGTTTCGAAGCCCAAATCGGGTTTCGTTGTCAAAATACAAAATACTACTCAGTATATATACTACATATTCAGTAGTATCATTTTTTTGGTAAAATTGTGGCTTATTTCCCATTAAAAGTAATTGAGTATATATCGTCGCCTTAATACTATAACTTGATAACTCAAAATTAGTAGTTTTGAGATAAACGAGTTTAAAGATTTTAAAGATATTTGTGCTGCTACCATGATGTTGGTAAATACGGAATTCACTCTGCAGCTCTAAAATACTGTTCCTTAACTTTTTGGCAACTGATCTATTTAGGAATATGGTGTAAATTTGTTTTCCAATATGGAAAAAAACATTAAAGTTATCAACTTTTAGCACTACCATAATGTTAACATTTGGTAATGTCGCATGTTGTGCTAAGTCGCATATAAGTGAACTTTTTAACACAACTAATATTTTAAACATTATTTTGTTGAAAATTAGCCCTCCGCCATGGGGGTTGCCAGATCTGCTAACAATTCTCGAATTCTTGCATTAAAATGAACCGAATAAACAGATAGCAATTATGTGGTAAGTTCAATGGTTTCAGAGAAACACGTGCTAAAACTAGATAACTCGAGTTATCTAGTTATAGCATTCAGTGTATGTCGTATTCACGATTATTTCGATTAAATAATAGCTTGATAACTTATGTTGTCAAGTTTTAGCACTGAATATTAGTGGCATTTGAGTTTTATCAACTTTCGTCAATCATAAATAAATACTTAACCCGTTTGAAGTGAGCTATCAAGTTTTTACACAATATGGAGGCAAATGAAATACATCTTGTGAACTAGTTATCTCAAAAACGTCAATTTTGGAGTTATCAAGTTATAGTACTAAGGCGACGATATAATTTATCTTTTAAAAAAATAAAAGGTTTATAAGGAAAGATTGATGATACTTTTGCATAATTATTTATTACTAATAAATGCATTTTTTATTTACTTGTTTTAAACCAAGTTGAAAATATAGCTCATATTTTTTTATTGTGGATTGGTTTTAACGTAATTTTTTTTCTGACATGTTATTGCAAAAAAAGTGCTCTCTGGGATATACAATTTAAATAAAATTTAAACAATTGAATGAATCGCTTTGAAATTTTTGTCACATATTAAGCACCAAAAACCCTCATTTGAAAAAAAATTCAAAGCTGTACATTCATTTTTACAATAGTTATGCGAAATTATTTTTTTTGCAATTTTTACCTTTTTCGCAATTATATTAACCTTTGTAATAATCTGTTAGTATATCAAACTTTGAGTATCAATTGAGTGTATCAAACTTTGTAATAATCCCTTTTAAAGCTTTTTCCATACTCTCGAAGATGTTTGTACTAAAAACCTATAAGTTTCACTGTTTTCAATTGATTTGAAAACAAAAGAAAACATGTTTTTTGGCACTAAATTGTTTATAAATAAAAATGGCCGCCGGATCCTACGCAGGAAATAGTTACAGTTTGCTCTTATAGGCATTACTTGTCGAAGAAACGCTTCAGTGTCCTTGCTCTTGAAGTGTCATGGAAAAAACCTTAGGTATTACCCTGGACTTTATAAATTTTATTGAAAATAACTTACCTGGTTTAAATATTGTAGAGATCAAGACAAATGCTTAAATTCCAATATTATACCAAGCACAACAGATAAATTACAGTAAGTCAAAAATTAAGGTGTCTGGTGATCACTTAAAAGTGCCCTGGCACTGCTTTAAAATGAAGAGTTATCAGCATAAAATATTAATCAATCTGATGTGCAAATTTATAAAATCAACTATTGCACCTAACTACACGATAACAATTATTCTCTTCTAAAGAACAAGAACAAACTAAGAAAAGATGACTTCGATATAAATATTAGATTGAAAGAACCATCGATGTTTAAATGAAATCACCCAACGCCAATAATATTAAGTTTTAGTATATACAATAGAATTATAAAACTTCATGGAATGTACGTGACAAATGTCCAAATTCAAATAAATTTATTATATGTTTGATATAACCTTACCCCATTGTAGGTACCTATGTACTTATATTGCTAAAATCTTGTATTTACCTGAAATGTTTTTTAACAGTTTAGGTATAAAAATATTTTAGTAGCTATTACTCAAAACAGATACAACTCGTAGAAACATATTGTTTAGATTATACAGGGTGTAACAAGAATACAGGTCATAAATTTAATCACATATTCTGGAACCAAAAATAGTTCGATTGAACCTAACTTACCTTAGTACAAATGTGCACATAAAAAAAGTTACAGCCCTTTGAGGTTACAAAATGAAAATCGATTTTTTCCAATATATCGAAAACTATTAGAGATCTTTTATTGAAAATAGACATGTGGCATTCTTATGGTAGTAGTATCTTAAGAAAAAATTATACTGAAATTTGGACACCCCATAAAAATTTTATGGGGGTTTTGTTCCTTTAAACCCCCCCAAACTTTTGTTTACGTTCCAATTTAATTATTATTGTAGTACCATTAGTTAAACACAATATTTTAAAAACTTTTTTGCCTCTCCGTACTTTTTCGAAAAGTCAGTTTTTATCGAGATATTTTGAATATTTGTCAAATCCACTACATATTTGTATATGGCTGAGTACGATTATGGATACTTGGTAATAATATGAAAATTTATTTATGATTTACATTTTTAGGTACATTTTGAACCATATTACAAGAGAAGTAATATCTCGATAAAAAGTGCCTTCTCGAAAAAATACAGAGGCAAAAAAGTTTTAAAAACACTATGTTTAACTAATGGTACCGCAGTAAAAGTTTAATTGGAACATACACAAACATTTGGGGGGTTTAAAGGAACAAAACCCCCATTATATTTTTATGTAAACATATTAAAAAAGAAACCGCAACTCGATAAAAACTGCCTTATCGAAAAAATACTAAGAGGCAAACAAGTTTTAGAAATATTGAATTTAACTAATGGTACCACAATAATAATTTAATTAAAACGTACACAAAAGTTTGGGGGGGTTTAAGGGAACAAAACCCCCATAAAATTTTTATGGGGTGCACAAATTTCACTATAATTCTTTTTTAAGATGTTCCTGCCATAATAATGCCACATGTCCATTTTCAATAAAAAATCTCTAATAGTTTTCGATATATCCGAAAAAATCGATTTTCATTTTGTAACTTCAAAGGGCTGTAACTTTTTTTATGTGCATATTTGTACTAAGGTAAATTGGGTTCATTCGAACTATTTTTGGTCTCAGAATATGTGATTTAATTTATGACCTGTATTTTCGTTACACCCTGTATTGTCAGTTGAGTAAAGGTAAAAATTTGGCCAATTTTTATATTTTAACAATTTTATAGTTCTCGTTTTGGGCCCTGCGAGGCCCCCTTTGGGGTCGAGGCCCCTAGTCAACTGCCTAGTTTGCCTAATGGTTAATCCGGCACTGTGCCCAGATATATAAATACCACCACTATCACAATTTCTTGGTTGTTGATCACAAACTGTTAGTTGTTTCTGGTACAAAATCGCATTTCTTTGGTTCTATTGATGTTTATATCTAGACCAAACTTCTTTGATTCTTCTTGTAATTAGTTTTCTTAGAGTTGCAAGTCTTGTTTTTATGTGCTAAGAGGCATATTATTATATTATCAGAGAAATCTAGATCTTCTAAATCTACATTTTCATAATTTTTTTACAAAATGATTTTTAATGAAAATTGCAGATTTTGTCTATCCGTTTTATATAAATCAATCTCATCAGTTATTTCTTCCCAGATTTTTAAAACCTAATTGAAAAACTATTCACTAAAAAAAATTGCCACTTTTATAAAATGATCATTAAGATGGCGGTTTTTGACAAAACACCGGTTTTCGGTTATACCGTTTTTTTTTGCTTACGGTTTAACCAGGCGGTTATAACCGGCCAAAAAAACCGGTTTTTCCAAAAACCTGTTTTTGGTTTTTTTAATCAAATTAGGTTACAATGTTACATTTACAATGCATTTTAGTTTACGATACTCCACTCGACTCGATACTCGATATCAATACGATCAAAATTAGTATTATCGAAAGAACATCAATATCAGTATCAATATCAATAAAACACAATTTTTAATAAAACCATTTTATTCTATTAATTATTATATTTGTTTAATATTTTATTATTATTATATATTTATTGATTATTATTAAATATAATATAGCGTAAGATTAATATATACATATTGCAATAATATACAATTTAACCCAACCATTACAACTTATAAAAAAATTCCCAGACTCTTTCAAATGGGATTTAAAAAAATAATATCAACATAAATATTTTACTTAAAGATAAATAGGATAATGCAATTTATCTTTTATTTTTACTACCTAAAAATAAATTATCATTATCATATGTATTTCTTTTAACACGTTTGTATATTTGTATAATAGGTACATTTTAACTAATTTAATACTTCCTGTATGGATGTATCGTTTTGAAAACATAGGGAAATGCTTGCAGATTCGTATTCGTAATCGGTAATTCGATATTCATAGTCAGAACATTATTTTTGGTAATCAGAGAAAGTCACTCACCCACTTTCACTGTCAAGAGCCAAGTGTGATAAATAGATGATGTTTGCGTCTACTTCAACCAGATCACTTCTTATGTAAATATTATGATTACAAATACCTTTTCAACGAAATATTATCATAAAACTTAATTGTTTCCGGCTGATGTGAGTTTGTACTTTCAATTTGCTTCTGTATTTATAAAATAAAATTTGAATTATGGTTTTGTTTGGAATAATTACTTGAGAATAATAATTATGATTGGGATCCAAAACAATACCTAACCTATACCTAATCACCGTAAAATCCTAATAACCGGTTTTTACTTTAAAAAGAAAAAAACGGTTATAACCGGAACAAAAAACCAACCGGTAAAACCGGTTATTGCGAAGTAAAAAAACCGGTTTTAGGTTAAAACCGGTAGGTTTTTCCCATCCCTAATGTTCATGTGAAATTTAAAATAAATTTTTAAAAAAACTGTCCGATATATACTTCCAGTTCGTAATTGTTATGCCAGTTTTGTTAAACAAGATTATGTATAACCGCTTAACTTTTTAGGGAAACACCCAAAAAGGACGGCGAAAAAATATTTACATTGATGCACTCTTTGAGGCCTTCCAGTCTGAATGTTATGGAAGCTAATATAATTTTTATGTATTAGGGGACGACAAACGAGCGAGTCAACTCAAAAAATTTGATAAAAATGGGATGGCGAGCTTTTAGTTTTATGAAACAAGGCATATTGAAGAAAAAATGTACGTGACGGGTATACTCTGTTTTTCGTGTCAGTTGAAAATGATTGTGCCATAAAGTATTTGAATGAGAAACGGTAAATTCGACAGTCTAACTTTGTATATTGCGGATATATTATTACATTGCTTATCTTTATGTAAAGAGTGCAATTGAGAAGTTTTTACGATATTTTTTTATTATTTCTCACATAGTGTTTTTTGTTTCAGGTACCTATTTGTGTTGGCTGGTAATAAGCGTAAGTGTTTGCTAAATTGTTAGAGTAAAAGTTTTAAACAATAAAATTTAGTAGCGTAACATAGTATATAGTTCCTTTTTGTACACAATAGGTAACAGATAATACAAAATAAAATAAGTGGCCAATATTTGTATAAATAATTTCATACTGCACAAAACTATTATTTCATTCTTTTTTACAAGGTTAGTTTTAAAATACCTACCCCAAGGGGATATAGAGTTAACGTTTTATTTTAGAGTTTAACCAAGATGTGATTGGATTCAGAATAAGTTAAGACTGTCGCAACCAACAAAATTCAATTAAAATACATTGGTAAAAATCATGTAAACATTTTTTTCTGGTAAAAAGCTATTTAAGTATTTACATCGTTCACGTATTTCAATCATATTTATTTCTAAATCGTAACTACCCATAAATCTTCTCACACAAACAATTCCCCGCCCTAAATGAGACTTGCGTACCCATAGGAAAGTTTGTGGATGCAAGTCGTTGAGCGGTGTAGGACTGGGACAGGTAGAAAGACGAATCATCCGAGCCCAAATGATCTCCAGATACTACTGTATAACCCCCGCCATTGTACGCTGATGCAATATGAGGAGCTACTATCATAATAATGCTTGCCCGTGAGAGTTTTGGGAAACGACACTTCCTCTGGAGGTCCTGAAGATGTGAAGAAGTCTGTCCAGGACAGTGTGAAGCAGTGTGTGTCCGAACATCGAGTTTCCATAAGTATATCAGAGGCTTTTGGCTGAGCCAACTCTCGGATTTAACCGTTTTCTTTGAAAACCGATATAAAAATGTGAAAAATGTGTTTTCTTTCTATTAAAGCCCTTCTAGAATTATTTAAAAATTTATGAAATAAATATTTCACCTTTAATTTATTCCACCTAATTTGAATTTGTTACAAATTTGTGACATTGCCAAGAATACCATACCCCTCATTATCACTGATGGTCCATGCATTTTCTAAGGTTTGAACCGATTTCTCAGAACAAAGTTGAAATTTCTTTTATCTGAGTTCATGGGAGGGATCTCTCGTCACAACACACCCCTCCTCCCATTATATTTTAGGAAAATAATTATTTTTTTTTTTAAAGAAAAGAAAGTTTGTAATTTTAAAATAGAATTATTTCTTTATAAAATATAATTATTATTATCTAAATAAAATCCTTTTAATTTAGGTAACTCCTTATTTGTGATAATATGCGTAAAAACAGTTTCCTTTGCCAATCAGACAAAGTACCCTTTTTTTAAACCTATCTATCCGCCAAACCAATAAAATTGCATGAAAATATTGCAGGGATAAAAATATCCAGAATCTACATTAAGAAAAAAATATAACCGTAACTTGGCAATGTGACAAATTTGTTACAAATGTTTGACGACGTTTTTTGATAGTTCAATAAACATAAAACAACGAAAACGTACACGCTCTATTTATAGGATAATTGAGCAATATAAAACAATCACCAAAATAATAAAAAACACACAATTTTAATAAAAAATTAAAAGTGTGTAAAAAGAGTGGAGAACCTTCTCGAAAATGCAACAGTTGACAGATGGTAGCAATTAGAAGTTGCCAGAAATTGGTAATAATAAAAATATAAGTTAACTATTAATTGCAATCTACAGACAGTTTTATGTTATTAGTACAAAATGTGAGTAACAAAATTCACCTCAAGTCACCTAGAACTCACCTAGGACCTAAAATAAAAATGTTACAAATTTGTTACATTGTCAAGAAGAGGGTTAAAAATGAAAAATAATTGATTAGATATTTTAATATTAAATAATTAAACAATGATACACATACACATAACTATCATTCATTTTTCACAATTATGTCTCCTGAAGTCAACGACTTTGCTACTCATTACTGATTAATGTAATGTAATAATATAACTGCCTCACCTCTAAGCTGGATTATAACATCTCATGTTCATTTAGAAACCACTCCCCACTGCCGCAATTTCCTTAAATATTTAGTCGCTTGATTTAGCCATTATATCCATTATGCAAAATGCATGTTGACAGAGTGAAAGAGATAGAGTTAACCAGTAGAGTTAATGGAGTAAAACAAGAGCAGGGGAAGTAATAATACATTATCTACTGACGCTAAAATTTGTTCTCAAAATAATATTGGTTTTATGTTTGTGAAATTCTATGCAAAATAAGTTGTTCAATATTAATTTTAAAGAGGCTAAACCTTGTAATTGAATTTACGTTTTGTTGCTGATTTTATTATACGTATTATATAAATAGACGAGCGGCACACCCCCAAAAAAACGCTTATTTCTCGAGATACTGACCACGGAGAGGTGAATGGCCAATTTTAGTCATACTGTATGTTTTTAATGGTGCTGAAAACGAAAATGTGGTTTATTTTAAATTTTATGTGGGGGAACATTACCAAAATCGCAATTTTATCCTAAAAATGAAAAAAAAAACTAAAATCACGTTTTTTTATGTTTACCTCGCTACAACTCTGTTCCGTTTCCATATTTTTTTCTGAAAATTGCGCTTTATATAGTTCTAACATCACTGAAGACAACGGTATCTGTTTCAATCTTTCAGTCGTATTCTGATAAAGGTTATGAATTGTTTAAAATAAAAGGGGAAGATTATTCCATTGCAAAGTTGAGTCGCAAAAGTGGAGGGACGAAATTTGAAATTTAGCTTTTTAATCACATTTAGGTTAAAATGTAGAGTAGGTACAGAGAAGTTTCCTGAAAAGTTTTAAATCAAAACGTTTTATAGAAAAAAAAAATTAGTTCAACTTTTAAAATCGTAATAAGAAATCCCCAAAATAACGCTTATTTTTCGACAGACTGACAATGGGCGGTGAAAGGCTAATTTTGGTCTTACGCTATGACTTTGGCGCCGTTGAAAATGAAATTTATTTTAAATTTTAGGCGGTGGAATATTGTCAAAATCGAAATTTTACCCTAAAAATAAAAAAAAAATCATTTTTTTGCGTTTAGGTCGCTACATCTCTGTTCCATTTTAATTTTTTTTCTAAAAATTGTACGGTATATGTTGCTCACCTTCTAAAGAGAATGGTACCCGTTTTAAGCTTTTAGTCTTATTATAATAAAAGAAATGAATGAAAATGAATTTTTTAGAGTTAAAGGTGCAGATTCGTGAACTCTAAAGTTTAATCGCAAAAGTTGACTGACAAAATTTGAAATCTAGGTTTTCAATTACATTCTTGTTAAAACATAGAGAGTACAAAGAAGTTTTCTGGAAAGTTTTAGATCAAAACGTTTTATAGAAAAAAATTAGTTCAACTTTTAACATCGACGTTATAAATACCTAAAATAACGCTACTTTTTCGAGATACTGACCATGGGTAGTGAATGGCTAATTTTTGTCTTACTTTATATTTTTGATGATGCTGAAAACAAAAATGAAGTTTATTTTCAATTCTAGGTGGGGGAACATTGTCAAAAACGCATTTTTACCATAAAAGTAAAAAAAAAATCACGTTTTTCATAAAATTAAAAGGTGCACCATTCTTTTTTTCTATAACATATCTAGATCTAATACTCCCCATAAAACTTATATGGACTATATAGTTTAACATAAACGTGATCAAATAGATAAATTTTAAATTTTGTCACTTAATTTTTGCGATTTAACTTTTCACGAATCTTCACCTTTTATTTTAAAAAATTCATAACTTCTATAAGAAAAAGACTGAAAGTCTACAACAGCTTTCATAGTCTTCACAAAGGTGAGAAATATATGCTGTCAAATTTTCAGAAAAAAATATTAAAACTAAAATGGAGTTGTAGCGAGTTAAACGTAAAATACGTTTTTCATTTTTTTTATTTTTAGGTTAAAATTGCGATTTTGGCTGTTTCCTCACATAAAATTCAAAACAAACCTTATTTTGATTTTCAGCACCATCCAAAACATAAAGTAAGACAAAAATTAGCCATTCACCGTCCTCGAAAAATAAGCGTTATTTTGGGGATGTATAACGTCTATATTAAAAGGTGTACCATTTTTTTTCTATACAACATTTGTATCTAAAACCTTACAGAGAACTTCTTTGTGCTCTATGTTTTAACATAAACGTGATTACTAAGATAAATTTCAAATTTTGTCACTCAACTTTTGCGATTAAACTTTGCACTGCGAAATCTGCATTTTTTACTTTAAGAAATTCATAACCTGTATCAAAATTAGACTGAAAGCTTGAAACAGATACCATTGTCTTCAGACAAGTGAGAAATATATTATTATACTGTACAACCTTTTGAAAAAAATATTAAAATGAACCTGAGTTGTAGCGATTTAAAGGCCATAGACGTGATTTTTTTTTGTTTTTAGGGTAAAATTGCCATTTTGACAATATTCCTCTACCTAAAATACATTTCATTTTCGTTTTCAAGTATCTCGAAAAGTAAACTTTATTTTTAGGATTGCTAATGTCGATATTAAAAGTTGATAATATTTTTCTATAAAAGATTTTGATCTAAAACTTTCTAGAAAACTTCTTTGTACTCTATGTTTTAACATAAACGTGATTAAAAAGCTAAACTTCAAATTTCGTCACTTAACTTTTGCGATTAAACTTTGCAATGCACAAATCTGCACCTTTTACTTTAAAAAATTCATAACCTGTATCAAAATAAGAATGAAAGCTTAAAACAGGTACTACGGGTATCTTGAGCAATGTTAGAGCTATGTACTGTAAAATTTCAGAAAAAAAAGTATTAAAATGGAACGGAGTTGTAGCGAGCTAAACGCAAAAAAACATAATTTTATATTTTTTAATTCTCAGGGTAAAATTGCGATTTTGACAATGTTCCCCCACATAAAATTCAAAATAAACCTCATTTTCGTCTTCAGCGCCATCAAAAACATACAGTATGACTAAAATTGGCCATTCACATATTCGTGGTCAGTACCTGGTCATTTTGGGGGTGCCTGCCGCTCGCCTAAAAGACTAGGTGTACTCTTTTCTACGGAATCCTATATTTCGTCAGCAGTCGCCAGTCGCTAATATCGTCAGGGACGTAGGTTGAGAATGGCGTCATATATAGATGTCAAAAAATATAATCATACGTAATAACAAGAGCATTGTATGTACAATGAAAATTATTAAATTAAAAGATATTTAAAAACTATAAAAATATATATGTTAAAATCCACTAAATATTAAGGTATTTCAAACGTCTGCACAGAGAAATTACAGTCGGAAAAATTAAAGAATACCCATGAACGAACATATAAAACACGCTGTATTTTCCTGTCACCGTGTCACAAAGAAAATTGTCCAGTGCAAGTACATGTAACAATAATTATTACATGTATTTGCGCTGGCCAATTTTTTGTGTGACATGGTGACAGGAAAATACAGCGTGTTTTATATGTTCGTTCATGGGTACTCTTTCATTTTTCCTACTGTATGTAAGTTTATCAGACAATTATGTCAATATGAAATAATTGTCTGCCATACATTGTAAATATTTTTTTTTGCCTTATCAATATTCACTATAAAACACAGAACCTCCTTCTATTTTTGTACATCAGATTCAGCTGTGCGTATTTGTGTATTATATTCCATTTACAATAAAATCCAAAATATATCAATGTCATGATTATAGGCAACATTCTTACGCTTACAATGCCATCAGCATTTATCCTTTTAATCCACTACAGATATCGAACTTTCTATTTATAGGACTCTTTAATGTATTTTCTTATGTAAGAAAATATGGTCACGCTAGCTTCTTTACAAAATTTGCTTTTATTTGCCGTTAGTTTACCACATTCAACATGTCAACATATATCTGATTTTTTACATGGGAAACCGTTTATTGGTGAATGGAGAAAAATACCTGTTTTTTTAAATGTATTTTACCTTTGTCGAGCGGGAGATATAATTTTACACCGGTAACAGACGGCATAGGTACAATTGTATTTGTTAATATATTTTCTTAAAAATTCCTTAATCTAAAGGAAAATCACTGTTAGTTTTAAGATAATATTATTTATTACTACCATAATTGGTTAAAAATTGTTTAATATTGCAATAAATAAATAATAATATTGGGCAGTTTGTTCTTGTACGGATTTACAAAGATTAGAAGCCGCTTTTAAGTGAACCCTGTTATCTATCGTAAATTATTGAAATTACTGCAAAAATAAACTTGGAAATAGTGGTCGTAAACAAATTCTAGGGAAAGTAGCATTGTATTGTATTTTAATTGGAGACATAATATATTTCATCCACATTCAGTTATTTAGTTTTTGTCAATACGTATACAGTCCATTCATTTTACATATTCCCAACTGTAAACAAACGCACATGGAAGCTAAACAGGGTCGTCCTGAAGTGTATCTTAGAAACCAACACGCTACCTACAATTTGAATTTGCAGACTGACCAGTTTGGACTTGTAAAATGAGAATCCGCCTCGTTTAGGGCAATAAATTACATTCAACAGCCTCTTGACGAATGAGACGGCGAATACTAACACGTGCGTTTGTTTATAGTTGGGAATTTGCTATGTGAATGTGGTTTAGACTTAAAAATTATCATGAGTAATAATGATTCTAAATTTAGTTTACCGAAATGCCGACAACACAGGTATACATAGAATAGAATCAACAAAGAAAACTTGTGGGAGAGTGTAATATCGAGTCTCTGTCACTAATACGTGCAGACATGTGTCGTGATCGTTTCTCATGCTAAGGTTTATAAAACGTGACAACGAAAATACCCGCCAAGGACGCAAAAGCCGATAAGACTGCACTCATACGAGATACCTGGACAATGCTGAATAAAAATGTGCACCAAGGCTACAAACCCTCAAAATGCATAACCATAGATGAACAAAACTGTTTTCGTTTATAGGCCGCACACAATTTACACAATATACAGGATGTCCAGAAATTCTACCGACAAACGAAGACAGGAGATTCCTCAGATAAATTAAAGACAATTTAACCCAATTCACTTAGTCCGAAAACGCTTCCTAAGGGAGCTAGAGCTATTTGAAGATGGCGTCTGTTAATTAGTTTTTCTTAAATACCTCCGGAACGCTTCTATTTAGAAAAACAAAAATTGGTATGCGTATTTATCTTCCAGAAATAAATCGACTCCATTCATTGCAAATTTCTATTACCGGTCATAGGCGTCCGTTTTGGGTGTGACAACGGTTATTTTATCGCATAACTTTTTTGTCTTTAACTTTTAAGCATTTTTGACTCTGGATTATTAAATTGTAAGGTATTCTTGTACTAAAAAGTACTCTCGTTTGAAGTCGATAGGATACACCGTTTTCTAGAAAAATCGATTTGACAATTTTTCGTTTTTTAAATTTAAAAAACATTTCAAAGAAAAACTATTTAGAAAAACGAAAACTTGTACGTTTAATTATATTCCAGAGATAAATCGATTTCATTAATTGCGAATTTCTAGTATCGGTCATATGCGTCGGTTTTGGGTAGGTCAACGGTCATTTTATCGCATAACTTTTTTGTCTTTAATTTTTAAGCATTTTTGACACTAGATTATTAAATTATGAGTAAAGACTGGATTATATGCAAAATGCATATGCATATATATGCTGCATATTTCTCATGTTTTTCATAAATGCATATGCCTTGCATATTTGGAGATTTAAGAGCATATAAATGCATATTTTGATGGGAATTTACTCTACCCCATTTAAAAATAAGGTATATATTAGTAACATCAACATCCATTAAAATAAAATGTGAAAGTAAATATTTTGCTGTTAAGCTCCTTTGTTGTTGTACCCATAAACATAATGGGCGTTATTTATAGCTGCAGGTATCATTATCCGGATATTTAAGATTTATAGACTTCTCAGAATTTACAAATTACCTAAGTAAATACCGATTATATTTTGAATAACATTACAAATATTACCTGTACTTTCTGCTGGTGTCGGCCAACTATGAATTATTCTGGGAAAACCAACCAAAACGAAATTTTAAGGCAGCGTTGCCAATTTAGCTTATTTTATGCTAGATTTGGCATATTTTTGTGTTGTTTAGCTTATTTATTTCTTGTTTAGCATATAGCATATTTTCTAGCATATTAAATAATATAAAAATTATTTAGTAAAAATCGAAAATCTTCTAATTCAGAACAAATTTTTATGTTGGCCTTACAATTACTAAAACAACTTAGGAACTCTCTCACAGGAACTTGAAACTGATATCAGTGAGTCAAATCTGATTCCTAACAAAAAATGTTTAACCATTCACACATACACACCTACATCAGCAAATCCCTTCGCCTTCAATAATGTTTATATTAGTACTTATGTCTGTGGACCATGAGATTACTATTAACTACAGGATCATGTTTCAGCATTTTTTAAAACAAATAATTTATCTGTACTGGGTTATGCTTGCTATAGGGATTTTTTATTAGTTGATAATGGAATACCTACTGTTGAACTGATCATTCCATCATTCTTGTGAGGTTTGGCAAATACTATATTGGTCGAGTTGGCAACACTGTTTTAAGGGTAGGATAGATTATTTTATTTTATGAATGGTTAGTCTTAAATCAATCGCCGATTATTCAACTTTTGTGATTGCAAGTTATTGACTATACTGTGTAAAAAAATCATTTTATTATTATTGTGAAAATGCCTAAAGTAGCAAGGGAAAAATCAAGTCTTCTCAGAAGTTGGATTGGAAGTAACAATCATCTAAAAGTTATCGACAGTGAAAGTATGTTTTGCACCATTTGTGATAAAAAGGTAAGTTCTCCACTTCAATAGATTTTTAAACTTATCAAACTTCTTTGCACATCTATGTGTCTGTCTATTCTAAAATGACAAACCGTCCCATTTCTTCAAAAACTGTTTTTTAAAGTTCGCAACGGTTTGGCTTATACAGAGCGAGGTGTTGAGAGTGGCCCACCCTGTATACTACGGTACACTGACTGTACTTTATTGTTTGACGATTTCAATTTCACTTTGAGAAATAAAAAAAAATTGGGGGAGGTTTAAAAAGTTTGATCATTTTAATGTAGGTATCTATTTACGAAAACATCTAAAACATCATTATCATTATATTCCAGATTCCATGTCAAAAGAAATTCCAAGTAGTTCAACACATAAAAACTTCACTTCACCAAACTAAGCTATCAAAAAATGATAATAAACCTCGCCAGCAGATTCTACAGAACAGTTTGCAGATTCAGAATACGTCAGTTGGGCAAGAAACCTTTGCAAAGGATTTATGCCATTTTTTTTTGAACTGCAATATCCCTCTGCACAAGTTAGAACATAAATCGTGTCAAAACTTTTTAAAAACTTATTGCAAGATTAAAGATAAACCAGCTCAAATACCAAGTTCTTCAACTCTTCGGAAAAAATATGTCAGTGCATGTTACAAAGATGTGATGACGAGTATTAAAAATCAGTTAAAAGCCGATTATCTTTGGATTTCCGTCGACGAAACAACGGATACAAAGGGTCGACAAATTGCGAATCTAATTGTTGGAGTTCTTAACGACTCTGGCGATTTTAAAAACTCATACTTAATTAGTGTAAAATGTTTGGAAAAAACAAACTATGCTACAATAGCTAGATTTGTTAACGAATCCCTAACAAATTTTTTTTACCTGATCAAGTACCATTTGAAAAAATATTATTAATGCTTAGTGATGCCGCCTCATATATGATGAAAGCTGCATCCAATCTTAAAATCTTTTTCCCTAATTTAATTCACTGTACATGTTTGGCGCACGGCCTAAACAGAGTTGCAGAGAAAGTTAGAATTGAATTTCCCAATGTAAACACCTTAATAAATAATGTAAAAAAAGTATTTCTGAAAGCACCACTACGTGTACAGGTATATAGGGAGATGCTTCCCGATATTCCTTTACCACCAGAACCAGTATTAACCAGATGGGGAACTTGGCTTAAAAGTGCTATATTTTTATCTGAACACTACGACGACATCAAAAGCGTTATTTCAAGTTTTGATCCGACTTGTACCGCTATTGATAACTGTCAAAATATTTTTAAAGAAAAGTCTATTAAAAATCAATTGTTGTATATAAAATCGAATTTCGATATCATTGAAAGTTCAATTACAAAATTAGAGGCTCAAAATTTATGTCTTCACAATAGTATGTCTATTGTTGATTCGGTTAAACAGAAAATAACAAATCTGAATGGGGAAATTGGAGTAAAAATTAAAGATAAACTTGATGACGTTTTAAACAAAAATGAGGGTTTCACTTTATTGCGTTCAATAAATAATATAATCAATTTTGGAAACTTCGATGAAAATATTAATATGGATCCGTCTCTAATAGCAAAGTTTAAATATGCCCCAATTACATCTTGTGACGTTGAGAGATCTTTTTCTGCCTATAAACAAATATTAACAGATAGAAGACATAATATTAGTTTAGAAAATATGAATCAATATATGATTATTTATTGTAACAATAAAAATATGTAAATTTGTTTTATTGTACTCTTTTTATAATATTAGTTTAGAAAATATGAATCAATATTGTAACAATAAAAATATGTACATTTATTTTATTGTACTCTTATTTATCTTGTGGTCAAAATAAAATATTTTGCCGTTTTATTTGTCACAAAACCTGAAGTTAAAAAAATATATTAAGAAATAATAATACAATTTGGTTTAAATTCAAACCTATTTATTTATTTTTATTATTTTTTATTTATTTATGTATTTAACGTAAGCCATAAAATTATTCATATAAAAATAAGTGCATATATAAATGCATATTTGCATGTTAATTGTGCATATTCAGCTTGTTTTAAAATGCATATTGCATGCATATTTTAGACATTTTTTAGTGCATATTTTCCAGTCTCTAATTATGAGGTATTCTAGTAGTAAAAGTTACTCTTGATTTAAGCTGGAAAATACACCGTTTTTTTTTGAAAAAATTTTTCAATTTTTTTTTCAAATTCAAAAGATGAAAAACTATTAACTACATTAGTTATTGACTATTGCTTAAAAAACCGACCACCGGTTTTTGGAATAACCGGTTTTTTTGATCGGTTATAACCGCCAGGTTAAACCGTAAGTAGAAAAAACCGGTATTACCGAAAACCGGTGTTTTGTAAAAAACCGCCATCCCTACTAAAATAGGTCGATTTAAGCTAGCTTACCTCAGTGCAAAAGTTGGTATTAACCAGGGGCGGCTCGTGGTAGTACAAGATGGTGAGGCACACTACACTTGAGGAATATTACAGTAGACTCTCTCTATAACGAACACGGGTATTACGAAGTTTCGCTTATAACGAGGTATGTCCAATATCTGTGTGCTTACCGAGGCCAGTGCTGTAATAAATTCCACCGCCTGTAACTTCCTTCCTATTTATCTGTCGACCGATATTGAATATCGTAGGAAATTTACAATTTGCGATGGCCAAGTTTCATTGTTGAAGTCGATGATCGACACCTAATAAACTATGTAGGAGGCTTCAAAACATTTCAGTAGTGGTGATATGCACTGTTTTAAGTTCCTTTCGTCATGTAAATCAAATATTAAACAGTATTGTTCATACAAATCTTTATTAGCAATCAAGAAGCTACAACTTACAAGTTACATGACGCTAGCCAGAATGGCGTTACGTCGCTGACATCTGTCTGTCGTTGGTCTTCTTCTTTTACATCCTAAACATAATATATTACATAATAGTGTTGACTGATATAACGAGATCCGCTTATAACGAGGTAATTAGTACGCCATTTCAGTTCTCGTTATAGAGGATTTTTACTGTATTATTATGGTTAGCTTTTCTTTAATAGCCGGAAGGTCGATTTTGTGGCGTCATAACGTCACAAAACGGCACCGTATTTATTTTAAGGCTTGCAAACGATATTAAATAACAATTATTTTATTCGCAAAAGAAAGTCGAAAGTTCTAAGTCTATAACATCGTTCATACTCTTATTAGCTGTTTTTTTAGCTAAAAATAATTAATATGATGCCACATATCAAAACAGTGTGAGTGAGATGTTTCGTCCTTTCTTGGTCTCATCAGCGTTGTACAGTCATATTAAGCAAAATTTACATTATATACTACATGACAAGAACGGACAACTGATTTCAGTTGCATAACCAGGGGGTTTTTAGGGGTTATAAGCGCCCCATACCCTTAACATCCTCGTTAATTCCATACCCCCAGAGACCCATACCCCCTTAGGATCATCCTGGTTAAGCTGTTGACTGATTCTTTAATTATTAATCACTTGCCAAAATGAAATTATTGTGCGCAAACAATATACCTTCAAACACGTGATAATTTCATTTGGAACCAATCTTATATTGTAAATGTATTGAATATATAGGAAATAAAAACAAGCAAGTAACCAAATTACTGTTATATTATAAGATTGATTTTTATGTTAAATAAACTAAGGGTTAAATTTTATTTTTTTGGTTTTTTATATTTTTTATTACACAGCGTGCTTAAAAGTAAAATTATTATGAAAGAAATCATAATTTCTAATTTTTTTATTAATTTACTTATTTAATTGACATTTGGAAAATGGCATACAGCTAGTCACAGCATGATAACATATTCTAAACATCTAATTACATATACTAATAGTAAGTAACCAGAGTGTGAGAAGGCCAAGTACACGTAACCACAACAAACTGCTCTAACAAACTACCTAACTAAAACTGCAAAACCACGCCAGAGGCATATTTTTGTCAGCCTCTGAAAGGATATTTAATCCCGGATCCAAAAATTATTCTCAGATTAAATTTTATTGCGGCCGGCCGATCATCGTCGTCTTCGTAATATGCTAGACAAGGCGACCCATCTGAGGCAGTGCCTCTGGTATATAATTTGAGAAAGTGAGAGTGAGACGCATACTCGTATATACTCCCACGTAGGGTAGGTATTACCTACCGATGTATTTATGAAGAACGCTTAACTACAAAGATACGGGGTCAGGGCCGTACCTGCCTATTTTTATTTTTTATCATAAAAATAAAGTTATTAAGTTTTATGATAAAAATTAAGTTATTTAGCAAGTTTCAAAAAGTTAAATTGTATTTAAATAATTGATGATGAAATAACGAT
Organism: Diabrotica virgifera virgifera; assembly: GCF_917563875.1. Taxonomy (NCBI): domain Eukaryota; kingdom Metazoa; phylum Arthropoda; class Insecta; order Coleoptera; family Chrysomelidae; genus Diabrotica; species Diabrotica virgifera. The sequence continues at coordinate 120,263,206 of NC_065448.1, forward strand.
AAAGTTATTTAGCAAATTTCAAACAGTTAAATTGTATTTAAAGAATTGATGATGAAATAACGAAATAACGTAAAGAGTCGATTGATATACCGGTGAGGCACTGCCTCACCAGCCTCATAGGACTAGCCGCCACTGGTATTAACAGAAATACAGGGTGTCAAAGTTAAACTTTTATGTTATTTATTCTTGAATATTTCCTGACATGGGACAATTTCGTGTTCTTATCCCATGCCTGTCAGGAAATATTCAAGAATAAATAAACTAAAAGTTTAACTTTGACACCCTGTATTTCGGTTATTGTCAACTTTTGTACTAAAGTAAGATAGCTTAAATCGACCTATTTTAAGCCCAAGAAGCTGAGGTTAAGCTATGGCCCATTCTTTACCAAACACCTTGTATAATGAAAATAGGGATTACTTATTTGTAAAAAATGATTTTCATGTGTTTTGTTACGTTATTTGGAACAATAATAAATATGGTCATATTACCAAACAGACTTCTATTGAAGTACTTGGAAAAACCTCTAAAATAAGTTTAAGAATAATCAAAGCTCTTGGTGGTCAAATAAGCTATATAAACTTCTAGTTTAGTCATGATCCAAAAATATAAGCTTGTTTGAATTTTTCCGAAACAATGCATGGTTTCGTTCTCTATTAACTTCCCTAATTGCTATTTCCGGAAATCGAAACATCAAAGCAAATTTAAAATGTAATTGGTATTACAATAAATTATTATGGTAAAATTCCATATAAATATATTTTTCACTTCATATCTCAAGAAACCTGTATAAGAATCTCATATAATCTCATGGACAAATTAATGTAATCAGCGTAGTTAACTGCTTTTGTGTGTACTAAATTCACTGTTAAATTTTAATATTTTCATATTTCTTTCGAGTGCTTAACATTTGACTTATTCCAAAAGCCAGCCAAAAAATAACGGGGTGGTTTCGATGCTTTTCAAATTTTAAAAATACCGAATTCAATAACACGCCCCAAATCGCAAACATCAAAGGATTTTTTCTATAGCAACCAAAAAGCGAAATCCCCTTTTCAATTAGTAAAAGTATAAAGAGATCTAGACGAAATATATACCCCAAATTTACTTTATCCGAAACAGTAATACTCTAAACAATAACATTCCTTGAAGTTTTACCCTCATTCAAAGGCGTGCCAAAAGTTTGAGGAACTTGCGCTACTCTAATAATTATCGTAAAATACTGATTTGTTAATAGAAAGAGAATTTAACGTATCCACTAAATTTTTATTAACGTTTTGATCTCTTGTATTTGTTTTTGAATTAAATAGATTTTTCGAATCAACGTGTGGGTTTATTAGAAACGTAATAATATGTAATGTATTTACATAATTACTTCATATATCGATGGCATAATAGATAGGTCTGGGTCCCGCGTATCAAAAAAAGTTGATTTATAGCAAGCTGAAAATTTGTTAATAGCTTCACGGTGTCTAGTCGGACAAACTTTGATGTGTGGAAACACTGGAACATTGACTTTAAATGAATAAGTGGCTAGTATACTTGGCTTTCACTCAGGAGGCTCGGGTTTCATTTCGGGTATCGGAAATCTTTTTAATTTTTAAAATTGATATTTTGATTTGAAAAATAATTGTTTTTATAATGCTCTTTTTTATATTTTGTGTGTTATAAATAATAAAAACGTGGCATTATAAAAAGTTCTTTTCTACAAAAGTCTAATTATTATTATACCTACTTTGACAACCATTCTCATGTTTCTGTTTGCTGCGTCAATGCTCATAATACATCATAACAAGATCAAGTAACAGAGAAAGGTGACTGTTATAAATCCGTTTGGTGTAACTATGTACATATTAGAATTGATTAAATTTATACGAGTAGCTTTTCTGACGGTTTAATTTTCCAGGAGTCGGTCAAAACTTACAAATACGCGTCATGTAGTAATTCGGTTTTATGTTTAAACATATCGCCGCATCGCAAGAACATAGGCTTAAGTCAAAATTTGACGAAATTGATTTATTATTGCAGATCTACTAAAAATATCAGTATCTATCGCGTGAACGAAAGAACTACGACGTTAATAATAATATCCGCTAAAAGATGGCACCAGTGGCGTAGCGTGAGTGTCGGCTGCCGGGGGCGGAAGACAATTTTGCCGCCCTCTTATTTAGGTCTTTTAATTTAATGTATACCTACTATACATTAAATACATTAAATTATACTTAGAGAACTTTTCGGCGAGAACAGTCATCATTATTTTGCATTATACAGGTTAAATTTTAAATAAAAAAGTTTATCTAAGTTTTACAACCACGTTTATTAATACAAAAATTCTTTTACTTTAACAAATTAGTTACATTGATATAAGTTAGATACCTATTACTTAAGATTAGGTACACCTTGACGATCGACAACATTAAATAAAACCAATTTTTAATTAGAACTATAACGATACTATAATGTTATATTTTTATTAAAAAGGAATATGAGTATTTGTTAGAATTAAAAACAAAACTTCCGTCTTCAATTCAAAATTTATAGGTCTACTTTTTTTAAGAGCAAGTCTTTTATTGCCCCTCAATGTCTATCGAATCACATACCTCTTGCTCAATAGACAAAATAGCAAAATTAGTTAGTCTTAGAGTAATCATTGTCGATCTTAAATAATTTTTAATCAATTTCAATTTTGAAAAACTTCTCTCACAGCTGACATTGCTTATAACAAGTGTGAAAAATATTCGGAACAATATTAAAATATTGGGCAGAGTATCTTCCAGCTTGGATTTAACAATACATTTAAATAATTCAAGTTAATCTGAATTAATCAATTTATTTTCGTTGCCTGTAGCAGCAACGAAAGTCAGCAGTCGAAGTCTTTCCAGCTTGAAATCCTGCTCGTCAATTTCATCAGATGCGTAGTCTAGATTACATTCAGTGTTGTCTGGACCTAATAATATAGCCGGCGTTAGATAAGCAAACTTACATATCTGTTAAATTATGTAGCAGTTGAAAACGCTCACGAATTTCTACAATAACTCTATGTAACGAAGAAAACAGCATTCGTCTCAACTCATTTTCACAAGACAAGTTAGCATCTCTAGTTTCGTCATCAAAAATATGCTTTCTTGTTATGCCCCTTCGTGGTTTTATGGAAATTCCAAGTTCTTCACACATATTTTTTGCATAACCTATAGCTCCATTTGCCCATTCCTCTCTTTTCATTGACAATATCATATGCAAAGCATTTACTTTCTAAGCGCACAATCTTATGTCAAGTCCCCTTGTTTGTAAATTGTTCCCTTGTTCCCACAAGTCAGTATAGACGTTGTTGCCAGTTGCTACAAAATATTATCATTAAAAGAAAAGAAATTCCCCGAATTCGTCACAAAACAAGTAATGAAAAATTCCGTGCTCCTTTCAATCGGTCCGAATTTGTAGTTGCGATAAAAATATAAAATGGTTCAAATATTTACAAAATCTTCTCCTTCTTGTAATAGGACTATGTCCTGTTTCTTCTGTTACAGTCTCTGCTGCGATCCGGAGCTCCAGCTCTCGTAACATCGTTTTTTTGGGTCTTCCTATGGGTCGCTTGGTGTTGGGCTTCTGTGTCTTCGCCCATTGCGCTATACGCTCAGGGTCCATCCGATCTATGTGGTCTCTCCGCATGCGTCGTCGTGCTATTGTCCATCTCACTACGTCTTGAACGCCTAGCTCTCTCAATGTGTCTTCGTTTCGTATTCTATCTCTGAGTGTGATACCTCTTATAAATCTTAAGAGTTTTCATATCTGTCGTTCTCATTATTTGCTTGTTTGTTAGGTATATTTACAAATTATTTTTATTATTTACGGTTAAATTTTGCCGCCCCCTAAAAAGTGCCGCCCGAGGCGGGCCGCCCCTGCCGCCCCCACTACGCTACGCCACTGGATGGCACCAAGTGTCAATATTTATTGTTTAGCGCGAAATTAGTTAAATACTTAACATTTTTGTATGAATACAGACCCAAGTTCGTTACGCCGCAGAATAGCGCAGAATGTGAAGCAATTTGTGTGTTTACTTCTCGTCAAGGACGACCGATCTTATACTTACGATTAGTTTTTGTGAAAATTCTCTCTAAAATAAGGACCCTTTTTTAGTTAGGTCAGCGTTTTAACAAAGTTGAAGTAAATGTTTCTGAGGAAAAAAGACTCAAATGTAATAGGGGTCAACAAAAACACTTTATAAAATCTAGTTACCACAGTTTGTATTTAGATATATTTCTAACAAAATTGTATAGGTAATTTCTTTAAAGTAACAACTTATTCAGAGTTATGCTCTGAATCATTTCCATAAAATTTTAAAATGATGCCTCTCCTCTAAAATCGTCTTTTTTTACTTAGCCTACGTTCTTGCGAAGCGGCGATATATACTTTCTCTAATATTTTTCGATAACAACAGATAGCGGACAGTTGGACATCAGAGTGTGACGATAGAGATAGGGGAAGCTTGGAAAAATAAAAGTCAATTAATTGAATTCGATCAGGTATCGATAATAAAGGAAGTGATCTTTTTAAATGTTGCTTTTAAGAAGGTCATCTGCGTTTTTGCGTGAAGCCGATGGCCTTATCACGAAATAATAAAACACACTAAAAACCATTGATTCTACTATGCATATTGTATTATAAATGATACAATAGAATTATAATAACTGGGGCAATAAAACGGACGGACGTAGACTCAGATGATCGTAGACTCAGACGTAGATCAGATCACAGACGTAGACTCAGATGATCGTACGTCTGAGATTAGTGAGAAGAGCAAATAGAAAAATATCAAACACAGCATGTTTGATAGCAAAATGAACATCAAAATCATAAAAAATAACTACAGAGGTTAAATAGGTAATGAACGAACAACGAGAATAAAGGAAATAAATTGGCGAATTAATCAAAAGAAGCAACAGGACAATTAAATAAGAGAAGCAAATAACACAAAATTGTAATACAATATTGAAAATAAACTTATGATACAAAAATATGTTGGAGAGATTAGAAAGAGAGAACAAGGTAACTAATAAAATATCAAAAGGAATGCCAATTGATTCTGATGATAGAAACATTCTTAAAGAAAGAAGGAAAAATTTTATTATTTAAGATATAAGGATAGACGAAGCAAATATAGAAATTAAACAGGTTTATATCAGTGGCGGATCTAGAAATCTGCCTTGGGAGGGGAAATTTGCCTTAGGGGAAATTCCAATGAAACATCAACCAAAAGACATAAAAAAGATAAACCCAAACTAGGTAAAAGATATAAATAATAACTTAGATGCATTAAGTTTCCTTAATTTTCCTAGCTAGCGTGTTTATTGAGTTGAATTTGTCTGTATGTGGTTTAAGTTTCATGTCAGATAATATATTTTTATGTTTCAACAAGTTTTTTCGTTAATTTTGGACCTTGTTAGGGGGAAATTTTTCCCCCTTTTCGCTCCCTGTAGATCCACCACTGGTTTATGTTAAATCGAAGAATAACCGGAATAAAAAACTCAGGCACAAATACTTAAAAGAACACACATTATCCATAAGCAATGATTTAACAAACGATAACATTTTAACGATATATAAGAAAAACAAAACAAATTATGAGTAAAGAACTACAAAAAGTACAGTTAAAACAAAGTTTAACAAATTGTTAAGAAGCAGTGAAGTAGTAAAATAGTGAATTCCAAAAATGAAAAAAAACGATACTTCGAAAAAGTATATGTCAAAAACGAACAAAAACTAGATACATAAACGAAGAAAATTAAACACTAGAATGAATCGTAAGAAAAGATGTAATAATAATTGTCAGAGAAAAATCGCTGATACATAAAACAGCTAATGGCAAAGCTGCTGGAATTGATAACCTATGGATATATTTAATAAAAGAAGACACAATTTAGTGAGAGTCAGTAAAATGTTACAAAAATTATTTAACACTGAAGATATACATATGTATATAGTCTCACGAAAAAATATCAAACCAAGAAAACATTGATGTAATAGTAAATATACCAAAATAAGAAGATTTAAGAACATGCCAGAATTGGGGAGCAGTAGCATTACTTAAGTACAGTCCCAACAATACCAGAAGACACTTAAAATTTAAAATCTTATGCTGATAACAAAAAAAAAAGAACACCAATGAACCAATAAAGCAAGAAAAACTGAAAGCGCACAAAGCAGTAGGACCTGACCATATTTTTCCTGATATATTAAATGTGACAAATGTGTGACCAAGTACAAAAGCAGAGCTATTCCAACCACTCCTCGCACTTCGAAGGCCCTGGATAAAGTAAATTTCCACAAGGAACGGAAACGGGACTTATAATAAAGATACCAAAAAGGGGTAACAAAAAAAGATATTGCGAAAACTGGCATCACATTCCGAAATACAATAAATAAATTAGCCGCGGCAATTATCAATTATAAAGAACCGAATGAAAGTAATGTTAAGAAAGAAACAAGATGGCTTCAGATCAAACCGATTTTGCATTAACCAAATTAACATATTCACCTACCTACAAAGTCACAAAAATATAATAAATATTTCTATAACTAATAGAGATTTCTACATCATTATATTCATGTGTTCTTTATATTCATCATCGTCATCATCATCATTCTTTATTATATTTTTATTAAAGTTAAAACTATATATAAAACTATATATTAAATGTTTTTTTTCTAAATTCTATTTCTAAACTTCTTTCTATTCATCCCTATTGAGCCGGTCCCCCACCTTGTATAGAGATTAAAACACAAATAGCGCTAAATCACGAACTATTTATGAGCATTATTATACCGTAGACTAAAAATTTTGGGTTCGTTACACTGGGCAGCAATTTAATATTTTTTTGGGGGCTGAGGCAGCCCCCTTCCACTACTTAAAAATAGAGATATTAAATTGATTTTTGCGGCGGAAGTACGAGCTATTTATGAGCTTTCAAAGTGTAGATTTTTGATCTTATCCGCTAAATCCTAGAATTCTTTTTTAATTATTCAACTCAAGAGAAAAATTAAAATATATCGTATCGAGGATATAATTCGTATAGCGTATAAATTCTAAGAATGAACTTTCAAAGTATGCGCATTTCGATTATTAAGCTACAACCCCTTCGCAAGAAAACCTCATCATCTTTCAAGAGAGAATTGTACTTAAAATTAAAAAAAAAAAAATTATTTTGTGACTACATATATCGTTTACTAATTTATGAGCGTGCAAAATATGCAGATTTCGATTATTGAATTACAATTTCTTTTCTTTAGTGCCGTCGCTGAAGGTAAAAATCAACTATTTATTACCTTCGATTTCAGTCAACCTCAATAAACAATAAAAGAGTGACATAGTGACAACTTGCGCTTTTACCCTGGGGGTAGATGCCACCCCCTTTTCGGGGGTGAAAATTACTTTATTAAAAATATCCCCACAAACAGATAGATGGACAAGTTCTGAGGAAAATTTGTTCTATAAAGTTATTAAAATAAATTACTACAACAATACTTTTTCAGTTTTCTAAGATCAACGCTTTTGATTTTTCGTGAAGAAATGCATGTTTTAAAGCGGTTTTTCATGAAGAACTCAAAATATGCACTTTTAAAAAATTCATATGCAAATTTGCATAAAATTTATCCAAAATATGCAAATATGCACTTAATATGTATTTTGCATATTTCCCGAGCTGAAATGAAATGTTATGTGTGGTCTATCCTATTGTATGGCTGTGAGACATGGACGTTAAAAACCACAATGCTAAACAAAATAGAAGCATTCGAATTGTGGTGCTATCGACGAATCCTAAAGATATCGTGGGTTTCGCACACTTCCAATGAAGATGTTCTTCAAATGCTGAATTCAGAACGTCTGCTCATAAGCATCATAAAGCGGAGAAAAACAGAATACTTCGGACATATAATTAGAGGACCTAAATACCATCTGCTTCGCCTTATAACAAGGAAAAGTGGAGGGAAAGAGATGGATTGGTCGAAAGAAACTTTCATGGCTGCGTAATACTAGACAATGGTGTGGCTGCACAGTAGAAGAATTATTTCGCGCAGCAGCCGATAGAGAGAGATTTCAAGAAATTGTAAACATGATGACGGCCAACGTCTGAATACAGACACGGCACCTAAAGAAGAAGAAGGATCATATCCAACACAAAATCGAAATATTTAACAGTTGTATTTAAAAACTTAAACAGATATTCACAAGAAAATTGCAAAGATTTATTAAAAATCACCAAGAAAAATATACGGACCTGAGAAAATATCGAATTCAGAGCTGGAAAAGAACAAACTATGATAGTGTAATAACAAGTTATATTAAAAGAAGGAAATAAAGTATATTGGGCAATGCGCATGCACTAATAAAAGATAAAACAAACATATCCAACCAAGTGTAGGCGCCCGAGTAGGTATCAACCTTCAAAACAAGTAAACATGAAATAAATTGATTTAAGTTGTAGAGAAGGCCAGCTTAGAGCGAGAAGTACGTAGAGAGAACTGAAGAGGATCTGTAAATGTTATGGAATGACAAAAGGAAATGCGGTGACTTATATAATCAGCGTACTTCGACTAATGGATAAGAAGCTCAAAAATGCGTCCAATCATATGTTAAGAGGAACTTTTTCATTTTCTTCTTATGCAATTCCACTAATCCCACCATTTTTCTCTATCCCTTGCAGTATGTATTAGGTGTCCTATGTTTTTTAGTCCTGTCCATTGTTTGACATTACGGAGCCATGATATTTTCTTCCTGCCCACTCCCCTTCTTCCTTCGATCTTTCCTTCAATTAAGGTTTGCAGAAACTGGTATCTTTCATTTCTAATTAGGTGCCCCAGGTATGCCGTTTTTCTCTGTTTATTTGTGCAAACCAGTTGTCGTTCTGTACCAATTCTTCTCAAGATTTCTTCATTTGTTATTCTTGCGGTCCAGGGAACTTTAAGGATTCGTCGATAGATCGACATTTCAAATGCCTCTAGCTTATTCACTGTGTTTATTTTTAAAATCCATCCTTCCATGCCATATAGGAGCACCGACCATATATAGCATTTTGTGAATCTTAGTCTTAGGTTTAGGTCAAAGTCAGAGTTCGTAAAGACGTTTCTGAATTTCATGAATGCACTTCTGGCTCTTTCTATCCGACATTTAATTTCCATATCCGACATCCATTCTTCACATAGCCAGGTTCCCAGGTACTTAAACTTTCTTACGCGCTCTACATCTTGGTTGTTATATGCTAGTCTTGCATTTTGATGTTGACATAATTGACGGCTGATTATAAGGAACTTCGTCTTTTTTATGTTGATGTTAAGTCCCATGTTCTCGCTATTCTCTCCAATTTTATTAAGAAGGTTTTGGAGGTCTTCTATATTGTCTGCTATTAAGACCGAGTCATCCGCATATCGTATATTATTGACCCAGGTACCATTTACTTTGATGCCGCTTTCGCATTCCTCAAGAGCTTCCTGGAAGATACTTTCTGAATATATATTGAACAGTAGTGGGGAGAGAATGCATCCCTGTCTTACACCTCTGATAATTTTTTGAGCTTGCGTTGTTTCATTATCCACCTTGATGACAGCTGTTTGATTCCAGTAAAGAGCCTCTATGCAACGAATGTCTTTTTGATCTATGTCGAGTTGTTTTAGTATATGTACGAGTTTATGATGTTGTACTCAATCGAAGTCTTTTTCATAATCTATAAAGCACATCATGACATCTTTCCTTTGATCGAAGCAGTTCTGAGCTAGCACTTGTGTTGCAACTAGTGCTTCCCTGGTACCCAGGCCTTTTCGAAATCCAAATTGTGAGCAACCAATAACCTTATCGCATTTTGTGGAGATTTTTAGTGAAGAACTTTGAGGAATATTTTTAAAAAATTGCTCATCAGACTTATCAGACGGTGATCTTGACACTTTGTTGCGTTGTTCTTTTTTGGCAAAGGGATAAAGGTAGATACAAGCCATTGGACAGGGAATTTTCCTTTTTTATAGATTTGGTTGAAAAATCTTTGGAGTATCGTAATTTCCTCTTCATTTAACAATCTGAGTAACTCAACAGGAATTCGATCAGGTCCAACTGCTTTCCCGTCTTTCGAGGTATTTATTGCTCTAGTAATTTCTTCAGTTGTGATCTCGGGACCAGATAGGTTGTTAATATCTATCACTTGTTCCTGAACGACTTCTATCTCAGGTCTCTCGTCTGCAAAGAGATTTTTGATGTATTTTTCCCATATGAGTTTCCTCTCTCTATCATCTTGTGCCATTTTTCCTTGTTCATTTTCTAAGTTAGAAAACTTCTTTTTTCTGTATATTCCAGCTACCTCCTTTAGTTTCTTATGTAGATTGTGGTCATTATGTTGTTTTTGTAACTGTTCCATTTCCTCACACTGTTTCTTTAGCCACTTATTTTTTGCCGTTCTTATCTCTTTTCTTATGCGTTGTTGTTGTTCTCGATATTTGTCTCGGTTCCCTTGGTTTTTATGTTTTCTTCTTTCTTCGAACATTGCCAGGACTTCGTCAGTCATCCAACTTTCTTTTGTATTTTTTGTTTATAACCTAATTCTTTTTTAACTGTAGCCGTCATTGTTTCCTCTATGGCTCTCCATGTGTTATCCAAATTAACTTCTCTTTCTAGTTCTACTTTTGTATTCTTTGTTAGTTCTTTGTTTAATTTCACACTTAATTCTCTTCTGTTATTCTCATCTGTAAGTTTAGCATAGTCTATTGTTGGTTCTGGTTTGCGTCTCCTCATATCAGTGATTTTTATTTTTATTTCTGCTAAGAGAAGGACATGGTCTGATGGAACATCGGCGCCAGGGTATGCACAAGTTCTAGTTATTGATGATCCAAATCTTTTGTTAACTATTATGTAATCGATCTGGTTTCGAACTAGGTATACTCTCGGGGCGGTCCGCTGGGGCTTTCCATGTATATAGGTAAGCGTCTAGGTGGTAGCTTGAACCAGGTATTAGATATTTTCATATCTTCCTCTTGGCAAAATTGATATAGTCGTTCGCCTCGGCCATTTCTCTCTCCCAGGCCGTACGGGCCTATTAAATCGTCGTCTCTACCTCTCCCTATCTTGGAATTAAAGTCGCCCATTATGAGGTTTACTTCCTGTCTATTAACGTTGCTAAGCAGTTGTTTAAGTTCTGCGTAGAACATTTCTATATCTTCTTCTGTTGAGTCCGATGTTGGGACATAAGCCTGAATTATATTGATATTGACTGGACTAGCTTTCAGTTTGAGTAAGGCCATACGGTCTGAAAGTGGGAAGAACTGTATTACCGATGCAGATAATTTGCTCGTTATTATTATACCTACTCCGTTTCTGTGATTTTTATCCTGGTTTCCAGAATAGTACGTAACTGCCCCTTCGACAGCACACCTTCCTACATCTGGCCACCATGTTTCTGCTATCCCCAAGATATCTATCTTCAATCTCTTTACTTCTTGGATTACGTTAGTCAGCTTCCCAGCTTCATACAAACTTTGCACATTCCATGTTCCGATCTTCATTTTACTTCGTAAGTTCAATCGGGTTAGGCTTTTATCATTTAACTGTGTTCCCCCGGAGATCCGATTGGGGAACTGTTATAACTCCGGAAATTTTATAATTAAATGACGTCATTGTGATTCTCTTGGGATAATAAGTAATGAAGGTGGTATCCCGTTGCCTTCCTTCATGCCATTTCTTGGCTTGAGTTTCGGCCGCCCACTCTGGGTCAGACGCCGTTTGTAACCGCCAACTCTAAGTACAGACGTTACAGTTTCACCATATCTGGTTACCCTCACTTAGTTTAGCCTGCAGACCAATGCAGTTGCCCGAGGTGTGGCACGTGGAGCCATAAGTGAGAGTTAGGTGTCTTGCAAGGACCAGTTATCAAGAACCATCTCTTATCTATGACACTCGATGTGGTCGTTCCGATAAAAGGTACTACCTCTGCAACACAACCCTACACCCCGTTAAGAGGAACAGCACTTGAGATTAAATGAAATTTTTATATTATTCATTTAATTGTAAGTGTGGATATTTTTCAAAATAACAAAACATTTTGCTTATAAAATACGAATAATTGTTAGGAGCTGTACCTTCAAAAATTTCATTTATGTTTCCACGAGAAAACAAGGACAGTCACTCTGACATCAGAATTTCCCCCAACCCGCTTCCGACTTCCCTGACTTCTCTGTTTGAAACATTTTAATTTTGTTCTGAGCGAATCTGAAGAGTTCCTTTGTTTCGAATATTGTACGCGTGAATAACGAATGATGCATACCCGAGGGAATATTAAAAAACTTCCTCCGATCTGCCGTATTTCGAAATAATGATCGTCCTACCTAAAAGAATACAAACGCTCGTCTGACCAATTGGTCTAATTACGAAAAGAAAGCTTTTCTTCATCCTCCATTTCATCGATATTTATTCTTTTTTTAAATATTCACCCATCTTACAAATCTTTTGTATACTTCTCTTTGGTTTTGTAGATACTACTCATAAATGGAACTTTTGCCTACACGGTAAAAATTAGAACTACACTGATATATTTTTGTTAGCTTTTAGAAAAACGTTCTTCTTCGTTTTTAATCTGTATATATTATATATTATCAGGGCTTGCATTGTTCTTTTTAAGATATTTTTCTAATTCTTTATATTTCTTTGTTGCACGTACTGAATTGATTAAACTTTATATTCAGTATGTTTTGTGTGAGTCCATCCAGCTGATGTTGTTTCTTAACACCTTGTTCTTTTAAGTTTTCCTTGGAAAATATCCTCTCCATATTTAGGCACATGTAGTGTGTCCGAAGAATGGTAATATTCTTAAAAATATGGAACTGAAAAAACGATTACTAATATTCGTAGGAACGAATGAATTTGTTCTTCTAGCTATCGAATTTATTTTAAGATCTGTTTCTCCAACACCATATCCCAAACCAGTGATTTTCTTTTATTCTACAATTCAAACTGTCTACATTTTGCAAACAGAACTAACGATTTAGAAAACTAGAGTAAGTATTCCGGCTATATTAGTGTATTTTGTTATGCGTGTCTATCGTCTGGCATGTTTCCATCTTGTTGCTGACTGTATATTGAATCATTAATAATTTTGTCGTATTTATACTAACTTGTATGCCACGTTTCGCCCTGACTCGTTATAATTTTTCGGTCAAGATCTCTCTTACTTTTGACTAAGAATAAAATGTACCTTGACCATATCTATTTCTTCTTCATATGCCATATACTATAAGAAGATCCGAAGTCATCACTAAATAGTTCGCTGAAGCCACAACTAATCCACACACTCAAATTATTAAAAAAAAAAAACATTTCCCCGGTCGGCTTTTCTTCCCTAATGTTTTCCCTGTGTCATCTGTTAAAACAAATAATTATAACGTGCACCTTTATTGTAACTTTTGTACCATAAATAATTATAACGTGAACCTTTATTGTAACTTTTTAACTTTGATGGTATTCAGCACTTCCCGGTGTTTTCTCATTATTCTCAACATCCCGACATTTCTGACACGGTTCACCCAACTTACATAGTGTTAACATTCTTCTGTAGTCACATAATTCTAATGCTTCCAGTTTGTCAGTAATACATGTCCTTAGAGTCCATATTCCATACCATAATATAAAACAGAAAACATAGCATATTAATAGACTTATCTTTATTTAAAGGCTGACAGAAAACTTTCTTCAATTGGTTACCACATACCGAAATGAATCTAAATTAAAATATATATAAAAACTATAAAACTATATGTTAAAAAACACTAAATTTTAAAATATATGGATTTCCAGCTGTTGTTCTTTCTTTTTTTGAGACAGGAGCTTAAACATGTCTAAAATATACAAACAAGCTTTCCAATGAACTTGACATTAATCGTTATGAAAATATATTTATTGCGTAATACAAACGTGAACAGAACGTTTTTTAATTGAATAAAAACACCAAGTCATAAATTGTTACCCCGTAAAATGTTGAGGAACCGACGAGTAGGTTATACCGACCTATACCAAAAAATACGACAGTGGAAATAAAAAAAGACTAACAATTTGAATTTTAATTTGAAGTAGGTTAACCAATTTACTATAAGAATGAACATAGGTCAGGTATTTGAATTTAGCTTTCGAATTAAGTAGAGGGCTAAAGAAGAATGTTGCAGTTTTTGCTGTGGAACTCTGAGAACATCATTTAGAAAAAAATAAATAAAAAAAATATATCAAAAATTATTAAAAAAAATACAAAAATAATTATTTATTAGTAGAATTGTTTATTATATTAGTATTAGTTTTAGGATAAGATACGAAAAAATGACTAATAAAATAAAAAATAGTAAAATTGGCGAATGGATTTAGTGTCCGCAGTCATATAAACCCAAACAAACAACAACAACTATATAATATTACCAATTTGGTGACTGCTTAAATAATAGTTATTACAACTAAGACATAATAATAATGCAACACATTTATACAATAATACGGAACATGTTATGATTATAATATTATATACATATATATGTTACAGTTCAAGTTGATTCTCAGTCAGAGTTGACTGCTCCTAGTTCGAGTCAACTCCAACTAAAACGAGCAGTAAGAAATGATTTGAAAAATTTAATTCAACTTTTACTAGTTGAAGTAAACTCTTCCTAACCCTTGTTAGTATATCGCGGGAAAAATAGAACCAACTCTTACTAGTTTGAGTTGCCTATTCCTGGATCGATTCAGTAAAAATGTAGATTATAGGTACGAGTATAATCTCATGTGCTTTTTTGATAAGTGTGGTCTCTTTGTTTTGACCGTTTCAACTACTTATCACGATTTAAACATATCGGGTAACATTTAATTTCTAGAATCGGTTGTTTGTGTGAATTAACTCTGTTTTACTAATTAATGGCATCGAGAAGAGTATACTTTTTCTAGGTGGAGTCTACTTTTACCAGTAAATATTGAATAAAAATCTTTATTTTGTTTATAATCAAATTTTACTAAAACCAGCCGTTTGAGCTGACTCGAAATAGGAATAGTCAACAGTGGCGTAATCAAGGGGGGTTTCGGGGGGTTGTAACCCATCCCCATTGGGATGTACTTAGCTCTATACGCTTAACACCATTACTCTTCCATACCCCTAGAGACCCTCCAGTAGTTGTAACCCCTTAGGATCATCCTGGTTACACCGTTGATAGTTAACTCCAACTGGATAATCAATTTGAACTGTAACATTAGTGTAGGAAACAAAGGTTGAACCTTGCAAAATGGACACAAGTCCGGTTTTATTTTTGTTCTGAAGTATCAAGGGGTGCTTATTATAAGACTAACTTTTTCTGAAAAAATTTCGCCCCGGAACCCCCCTTTTCACCCCTTTAAAGGGGGTAATTTTTGGTTTTTGCGGAACGTAGCCCTTCCTGTACCTTTTACAAAAAATTTCTCTGATAGAAATATGAAGAGGACTATATTTTCTACGATTTATTTCCCGAAAACATCTGTCTACCATCCACCGTTTAGCGGGGGTGGCGCCCCAAAATTGACAAGTTTTAAAAAAAGATGTTTTTAAAAAAAATATATTTTTCCCTAACTGTAACGAAAATTAAGAAGAAATCCTACGGCAATTATTCATAAATAATTGCTTGATTTTTTGGTATAGGTTTCACTTAAGGGTGATAGCCCGTTTTTTAATTACAGGGTGATACATTTTAAAAAACCCCTTTTTATACCATCTGAACCGTTTATGCTAGAGTAAAAAGACTTTCAGCGATTACCCATGTACTGGTGCTATTTACAAATTTGTATAATGCACCCCCATTTTTTTCCCGGAACCACCCCAAAAAAAAGAAGAATTAATAAATAAAGTGATTTTCTTGGAATCCTTCACACTCAATGCCCTTTATTAATATGCTTCATATATCATTTTGTGCACGTTATTATTACCCATGCATGGACACCAAAAGCGATTTCCTAGTACAACCCCTGTAGCCAAAAAAAAAAAAATAAATAAAATAGGGGGTTGAAATTTTTTTTTGACTTTTGCTTTTTGATCCATATGGGCATATGCTTCATCAATAGTGCTTTTCAAAAATATATATGGTTATTGCAACATCCCTGCGGAAACCACCCCTATCCTTGAAAATATACTGCAGAATCTACCCCCTATCCCTTGGCGAGCATGTTTTTACGAATTTCTCATTACCTATGCATTCTTTTTAAACAAAACTTATACAAGGTTAAAGACCACTATTTACTCTAAAAATTAGGTTCTATCCATTTTTTTCGTACAAGCAACCGTTACGGCACAGTGGCGCCGTAAACCTCATATATGCTTTGGCGGGCTCCAGTTTTTGTTTTTTTTTCGTCATCTGTTCGTTTTATTGGTAAAATACTTATGTAAAATAAAACAACACAGTGCAACCTACAAATTATGACTTATACACATTTTACAATCTTTGCGCCCCAAAGCCACAGTGGTGGCCCAAAATCAATTTTTGCATATTTTCGCCACCTACACGCATTTTATTGCATTAATGCTACCTTAATAGCACAATATTTACCCTTAGGTGGTCGCTAAGCAGTGACGGATCCAGGGACGGGTGATGGGGGTAATCACCTCCCCCCCCTCTCAAACCAAGTGATATTATATTCAAAGATTATAAAAATATTCATTTATTTTTATAGAAATTTAGCCAATTGGCACCCCCTCTTAACGCTACTGGATCCGCCACTGTCTCTAAAGCACAAAAAGTACGCCATTCTTATAAAATTAATAATATAATATAAGTATTTCTATAAAAATAAATGAATATTTTTAGAATCTTTAAATATATCATTTGGTTTGAGAAGGGGGGGGGGGGTGATCGCCCCCATCACCTCTTCCTGGACCCGCCACTGCTTAGCGACCACTTAAGGGTGAATATTGTGCTATTAAGGTAGCATTATTGGAATAAAATGCGTGTAGGTGGCGAAAATATGCAAAAATTGATTTTGGGCCACCACTGCGGCTTTGGGGCGCAAAGAATGTAAAATGTGCATAAGTCATAATTTGTAGGTTACACTGTGTTGCTTTATTGTACATAAGTACTTTATTAATAAAACGAACAGATGACGGAAAACAAAACAAAAACTGAAGCCCGCCAAAGCACATATGAGGTTTACGGCGCCACTGTGCCGTAACGGTTGCTTATACGAAAAAAATGAATAGGACCTAATTTTTAGAGTAAATGGTGGTCTTTAACTTTGTATAAGTTTTGTTTAAAAAGAATGCATAGGTAATGAGAAAATCGTAAAAACATCCTCGCCAAGGGATAGGGGTAGTTTCTGTAGTATATTTTCAAGGATAGGGGTGGTTTCCGCAGGGATGCTGCAATAACCATATATATTTTTGAAAAGCACTATTGATGAAGCATGTGCCGATATGAATCAAAAAGCAAAAAACCAAAAAAAAATTTCAACCCCCCATTTTATTAATTTTTTTTGGCTACATGGGTTGCACTAGGAAATCGCTTTTAGTGACCATGCATGGGTAATAATAACGTGCATAAAATGATATATGAAGCATATTAATAAAGGGCATTGTGTGTGAAGAATTCCAAGAAAATCACTTTATTTATTAATTCTTCTTTTTTTTTTTGGGTGGTTCCGGGGAAAAATGGGGGTGCATTATACAAATTTGTAAATAGCACCAGTACATGGGTAATCGCTTAAAGTCTTTTTACTCTAGCATAAACGATTAAGATGGTATAAAAATGGGTTTTTTAAAATGTAACACCCTGTAATTAAAAATAGGGAAATTACCCTTAAGTGAAACCTATACCGAAAAATCAGTCACTTATTTGTAAATAATTGCCGCAGGCCGTTACAGTTAGGGAAAAATATATTCTTTTTAAAAACATCTTTTTTAAAAACTTGTCAACTTTGGGGCGCCACCCCCGCTAAACAATGGATGATAGACATATGCTGTCGGAAATAAATCGTAGAAAATATAGTCCTCTTCATATTTCTATAAAAAATAATTTTTGTAAAAGGTAAAGGAAGGGCTACGTTCCGCAAAAACCACAAATTACCCCTTTTAAAGGGGTGAAAAGGGGGGTTCCGGGGCGAAATTTTTTCAGAAAAAGTTAGTCTTATAATAATCACCCCTTGATATAACAGAAAAAAAATAAAACCGAACTTGTGTCCATTTTGCAAGGTTCAACCTCTCTTTCCTACACTACATATGTTATAAGAGAAACAATACAGAACTAATGTACAATAACAAGTCAAACCAATGAAGCATTTCTTCTTCTGCTTCTTTTAGTTCATTCTTCTTTCTCTCCTCAATGCAGGTTGAGTACTAAAATTTTGAAATTCTATCTGCTATTAATTAATACTAAGAGTCGATACAAAAAAGAAAACAAATGCTTTTTAAATGACAAGGCGAAGAGGAAAAGAGATTACAATAAAATAAAGATTATGACAAAATATATCTTGATTACAATGAAGTAACAAATTAAAAAAAAAACTATATTGATAAAGCTGATGGCAACATTATTAACGCCCACATTTGTCGAAGAAACGCAAGGCAGAAATAATTCCTACCTACCGCCTATAAACCACGAAAACCATGTATTACAATATTATGCCTTTGCTTTAAAATTAATAGGGAACTTGCACATTTTCTTTTATTACATAATAATGACTAATGACATTTGTCGTAAGGAATTGTTTTTTTTTCTCTGATTCTGGCCTTGGGTTACAACTAGAACCTTTAGCCACCTAATTGTATAACTTATCACTAACTCAGGTGTAATGTGTAGTGTGTGTGTGTTAAGTAAGTGTCTTGTTACTTTGCAAAGTCGACGTCATTGTCTTTGCAAAGAGACGCTAATTGTATCCGAACGTCTGCGGTCCCTTCCGTGAGTACCGATCCCACAAGGACAGAAACTATTTTCATTTATTAATTTATAATAAATGAAAAAGTAAGAAATTGTAATAATATATACCAGTTTGTTGGGGTTGGAAAATCTATCAAAATATTTATAAAACTGAGTGTCAATGTCAAAAGAAATGCCAAACCTATCGAATTAATGGCGAGGACATCCACTATTACAATTATATGACGTCACGGCCAATGAGAGCGCGTTTTGGGCTGGCTGGTATAATTTGAATTTTTAATCGTCTCTAGGGGCCAAACGAAAGACAAAAAAAAACCTTTTTTTTCTGTGATATTTGTGATATTCTGTGATATTCTGTGTTTTAAATTACGCTCTGTTGTGATTTATAGCATTTTTTCGAATTTAAAATTATATGCAAGTTCTCTATTATATACGTTTTTTTTTAAATTGCAGCTAATAGTGGTAGGGGAGCCCAAGCGGGGATTTTTGCAGTAACTCGAGCGCGTCAGATTATCATGTGGGGAGAACCCTGGTACCTATACCATAGATTCGCTCTAAACACAGGGGAGTTCGTTAAGGGGGGGGGCGAAAAAATAATTTATCCTTAGAAAAACTCGAAATCGTCAGATTAAGATAAGGTAAGTTAAGTATATGCAAAAACAGTGTATATTTCAAAAATCTGACGATAAGCGTAAAGAAATCGGTAAGTCACAAAGTTTCATAAGAAAAAGCGGATATTTCGCGAAATGAACGATAGATCTAAAAACTAAAAAATACGTGATCAATATTTGTCAAAAATCTATCGAATGATACTAAACACGACTGACCACGGAGAGGTGTGGGGGGTAAATTTAAAATTTTAAATACGAATCCCGCGATTATTCGCGAAATGAACATCAGATCGAAAAACTGAAAAATACACTTGAAGTTTAAAGGACGCGAAAGATTGATTAGAATTGATATTGCAACTGTATAGGCCTGGATCCCGCGTACCAAAAAAAAGTTGATTAATAGCAAGCTGAAAATTTTTTAATAGCTTAACGGTGTCTAGTCGGACAAACCTTGACGTACGGGAATACTGTAACAGGTGAAGTTTTAATTGTGGAACAGTTTAAAAATTTGGAACGTCAGATTACGAAAACGTCCCGTGTATTTTGTCTGATAAAACATCTAATTGATTTGTTACCCTTTCATTAAATTCTCATGCAAAAATCAGACTGCTATTATTGACCAACATGATTCCTGTCATTTGACATGTTCTTCGTGTTCCACTCATTAAAATGCCCAGTTGGTGATACCAGGTGAACACCAGTCTGATTTTTGCATGAGAGTTTAATGAAATGGTAACAAATCAAATGGAAGTTCTGTCCGACAGAATACATGGAACGTTTTCGTAGTCTGACGTTCCAAATTTAACCTGTTCCTAGACTAGACTAGACTAGATACCGTTAAGCTGTTAACAAATATTTAGCTTGCTATTAATCAACTTTTTTTGATACGCGGGATCCAGGTCTAGTATATTTACAGATGCAAAGTTAAGTTTTAACAAGTTCTGCAGCATTGCTACCGTAATTTTTTTGTACATTCCGAGAAACCTGTGTTCTAATAAATAAGTTGAAAATAAGTTGTTTACCCTCTTATATTGTAAAGGCAAACGAAGCAGTTTTCTTTATTTAAGTTTTTAATATTTTGTAGAGAATTTGGTCCGCCTAATTGCTGGTATGCTTCTGGCAATATCATCATACTTTCGCTAAGTAATGACCTATTTTTATAGTGGTTATCATTGTCATATAATGTTTCTTCTAACCAATTTAGTAACTACGTACGGTTGCGGCAAAATAAACAGTACTGAAATTATAGGTAGACGGAGATAGTATGCCTCAAATTTGTATGTGTCAGGCGCCGAAACGTACTGAGTGGTTTCCGAACGTCGTTATAATGTATGTGAATGTCGTGATAATGTTAGGTGCTTCAGAATTGTTCTCAGTTTTGCAGAAAAAATATTTATGGTGGAGTACTATTTTCGGTCATACGTAAAAGTCACGAAAACGGTCCAAGCTTAAAATCAACAATTGTTTCAGCAGGACGGGACAACCTGTCACACTGCCATGGAGTCTCTTCGAATACTGCGCGATCATTTTGGGAGTTGCCACTCACCAGATCTAACGCCATCAGATGCGTACATATGGGGAATACTGAAGGAGTCAGAGAGATCTACCGTCTGTCATTTCGTAATTGGGGACTAGAATTAAAGATTTTTTTCCTGCCAGAGGCAGTGGTGGATCTAGAAATTTGCTTCGAGAGGGAAATTTGCCTTAGGGAGAACTTCCAACGAAAAACCAACCAAAACACATAAAAGTGATAAACTCAGATTACATAAAACACATAAATAATTACTTATGGGCATTATGCTCACTTAATTTTTATAGGTTGTAGACATGATTTTAGACTAGGGTAGACATTATTTAAGTCTCTTTGGATCATTGGGAATAAAAAAGTTTTCTTGTAATTTTCCTCTAAAGTTAATCGTTTCTGATTTATATACAATTTAAAACTGAAAAAAATCAAAAAATGAGGATGCTCTAGGTTCAAAAACACAAGTAAAAAATATTATTTTTGGAACTACGAAGTACCTAAATTCAAGTTCAAATCCTATTTTATCAGCTAACGGTAAGTAATTTTTTCTTATTCCATTTTAAAATATTGTTTGTTAGTTGTTAATGCAGCCTGATCGCCCGTCCTCTCATATGCGCTTCATTAATATGTAATTAAAGAAAATAATATTTTAGAGTAAAACGTGCCAAAAATTCTTGGATGGATCTGATAGAACAATGTTTGAGATTTAATTTAGGTACTTCGTAGTTCCAAAAATAATATTTGTTACTTGTGTTTTTGAACTTAGAAATCATCATATTTCGATTTTTTCAGCTTTAAATTGTTTATAAGTCTAAATCAACTTTAGAGGAAAATTATAGAAGACGTTTTTTGTTCCTAATGATCCAAAGAACCTAAAATAATGTCTATCCGAGTCGAAAAAAAAATTGATTTTTATAGTTTGCTTAAAATTTGTTTTAATTCATGCAGAAATAACTCCAAAATTATGGTATTTAGATATAAGAAATATAATACGAAAAATAATCAGTATTTCTTAAGGACTTCAAAACGTAAAAAATATACAGGGCATTATATTTGAAATAAGAAAGTTCATATTAGATTTCCAGAAAAACGGAAGACTTGACAACAATGCAATTACCACTATAATATCGGCCGCATTAGAAGATTCTTACCCACCAAAATCTATACTAAGTTTACAATCAAGATGCAGTAGAAATGAGCAAACCAAGACAAGTTAAATTCTACTAGGAGCACTCCCGAATCATAATTTACAATGTATATACATTGTAAATCCCAAATCATGATGTTCAAAGTTTATACATTGTAAATTGGGAATGGTCTCACTAGCATTTAACGTGTCTTGGTTTGTATATCTCTACTGCACTTTGATTGTAAATTTAGTATATACAAATCGTTCTGGCGGTTTCCGAGACCGTGTTGATAGACTTTTTCGAACCCTGTATAAATAATTATAAACATTTCAATATTTATTTCAGTACTGTTTAGTTTGCCGCATACTGTATATTTATCTGAAATCACGTATTTTTTTTATACCATTTTTGTTTTTTTTTAATAATAGGGGAGCCAAATATGCTAAATCTGCAGTCACTCGAGCGCTTTGGGTACCTATTGGTAGTGAAGAGTAGGTCATAAAACCAAAAAAGTTAAGTAAAGTTTTTCATTTTAGTGGGCCCTTGCCGTTTTTTAATTTAATTTCCCATTTCCAACAATGATTTTTTCAGATTATAGCGCCATCTATTCATAATTCCAAAAAAATGTTTCGAATAAAAGTTGCTTATTTTTAAGTAAGGAATCTAAATCTTTTTTTTTTTTTTTGGAGGTGGGAATCTTCTTAAGACCGTCCGGGAAGGTGTCCCAGGTGTGTCGGATTCAGCCCGTCCTATCTCTATCTTGCCGGGCCGCCTACCGACTAAACCCACCTCCTCTTTCTCCAGCCAGCGGGTCCGGAACCGCTCTTAGCGAGCATATCTGACCCGTCGACCTTACTCATAGCTCCCCTCCGGCACTCCCAGCATGTATCCCACGGATTAGCCGGCCGCCTGGCCGCCCCCGCCCCCGCCCCCGCGCGCCTAACCAGAATGGTCGCCGCGCGCGGGGTAGTGGGGCAGCCAGGACGCCACCCAAACCAAGATGGAACCAACCAAAGAATGCCAGTTGACAGCTACGAGCAACTCCAATCATTCATGCTTTCATCTATGCACGCCTTCTCATCCACCCATTCAGTCACTCACTCTGATATTAAGATGGGACAGTCTGTGTAGGTCGGATGTAAAAGGTCCTTCCCCACTGACTGCCCCACAACTATACGAACAAATATAACATAAGAAAAAGAAACAGGAATAAAAGAGCTGAGGGAGAAAAAGAGAAAATAAAAGAAAGAGAAACAGAGAATAGAAGGAAAAGATAGAGAACATGAACAGGAAAAAGTAGAAAGTGAAAATAAAAGAACGGTAAGAGTTAAAAATAAAATTAAATAGATTAATTAATAAAATCCGATAAAATAATAATAATAAACAGATAAAATCAGCTGAAAAGTAAAATAGATAAAATTAAATAGGCAGTCAGCGTGGTTAGGGTGTATAGGGTCCTCCCCCGCTGACTACCAACCACAACACAAACGATTTTTTTTGTAAATAAATAATATGATATGTAATATGGGTCATCCCGCCTGTAGTCGTCTCTCTTTTTCTTCTTTGTGCTTCATGGTTTTTGTGACAAAAGCAATGAACAAGTCGAAGTCCCTCTTGCTTCCGATAATTCTATCCATGAGCTCTTGTGGCTCACCTAGAGGAGACCCCAGATCCAGCTGCAGCTCAGTTCTCCGCGCACGATATGCAGGGCACACGAATACGACATGCCGCGCGTCATCCACCACCCCACACTCAGGACATAGATCATCCACCGTTTTCCTTATACGGAAGGTGTAATTCCTGAACGATCCATGTCCCGTCAAGAACTGTGTGAAGTAGTAGTTGACGCGACGATGTCGGCACTCGTACCACTTCACTACATCCGGAATCAGACATCTCGTCCAGGCAGCCTTTCCGACTTCAGTTGCCCATTCCCTCTGCCACATCTCCAAGCTCCTCTTTCTTTCTTGTGTCCCTGAACCAATTGCCCCGTTGCCCCTCTGATGCATTCGGACCCTTTCTCTGGCCAGGATGTGCACCGGCACAGACCGAGCCACCACTTGTAAGGCAATGGTTGAAACGGTTCTGTACGCGCTGCACACCCTGATCAGAGGTTTCCTCTGTGCTCTAAGAAGCATGTCTCTGTATTTGGCCATCTCTAGAACCTCGTGCCACACTGGGGCCCCGTATAGTAAGATGGACATGATTGATTGTAACATTACTACTCGTTTTTGTGATCCAGGACCCCCTATATTTGGCATCAATTTGTTTAGTGTGGAGGTCCTTTCTTCCGCCTTCCGACATGCCTCTTCTATGTGTGGTCCGAATATCATTTTGTCATCAAAAGATATTCCTAAGTATTTAACTGTTTTCTGGGGTCTTATTACAGAGTCTTTGTACTGGAATAATATATTTTCTCTATATCTCGGTCCCCTCAAGATTATCGCTTCCGTTTTCTCTACTGCTAGTTTTAGATCATTTTCTTCTATCCATTCCGCGGTTCTTTTTATTGCTCGGTTTACTTTTTCTATTATGCCCCAATCATTTTCGACTAGTAAGGCCAGGTCATCCGCGTATGCAATCGCCCTTACTCCTCTCTCCGTGTTTACTTCTAGTACCCCGTTATAGAATATATTCCACAGTGAGGGTCCCAGGACTGACCCCTGGGGTACACCCGCGGTCATTTTCATCTTCTTTTTCTTGGATACACATACGGTTCTTTCAGATAGGTAGTCCTTTATTATGTTGGACACATACTCCGGAGCCCCACTCTCGACTATTCTGTCTATAATGAGGCCCCAGTTTGCCGAGTTGAAAGCGTTTTTAATGTCCAATAGAACAAGGACCACCCACTTTTTTTTGCTTACTCTAGTCGTGTCCCTTATCCAGGCCGCGGCATCGACTGCCGATCGGCCTTTTCTAAATCCATATTGCTGGTTTGATAGCACTCTCTCATCTTCCAACACGCCTTCCAGCCTCTTCTTGATAAGCGCCTCATAGAACTTACCAAGGCAGTCTAGGAGGCATATTGGCCGATAAGAGGATGCCGAATCGGGGGGTTTCCCAGGTTTTAGGAGCAGAACTAGGTTCGCTTCCTTTAGGTCTTTGGGAAACTCTTGTTTCTGCAGTAGGTCGTTGCATATTCTTCAGATCAAACCTGGTTTCTCCGTTGCTACTATCTTGATTGCCTCTGGTGGCAGCCCGTCAGGGCCGGGAGCTTTCCCTGTCTTCATCTCTTGACCAGCGGTTTTTATTTCCTCTTCTGTAAACTCCTCCACCATATTTGGAAATATTTTTATAAAATTCTGGATGTCTTTGGTTGGAAAGAGGAGTTCAGCCGATTCCATCCGCTGGTTCTCATCCAATTTATATGGGGCGATTATTTTTAGGGCCTTCATGGTTATCTTGTAGGCATCGCCCCATACATCTTCGTCCAACGCTTTTATAAGGGCCTGCCACTTTTCCTTTTTTTCCTGTTTTATTTTTTTATTTACCGCTGTCTACCGGATACAGCGGTAGACAGGCTCGAGAGAAGAAGCCTAAAATGGTTCGGTCACTTACTTAGAATGGACGACCAACGATGGCCAAAGAAACTCCTGAAATGGAAACCCCCAGGTAGGAAGAAAAGGGGAAGACCAAGACTATCCTGGAATGACACGATAAGGAAGGCCATGGAACACCGAGATTTGGAAGAGGAAGATGCCCAGGATAGAAATAGATGGCGGTTAGGTGTGGGGATGCGGCGTCAGCCGATATGACACCCCGGATATATATATATTTTTTTATTTAATTTTTTGTTTAATTCCTTGTATATTTCTTTGAGCTCGAGGCTGCCCTGGCTTCTCGTATAATTCCTGCGAGCTCTGAGACATCTCTCCCGTAGACCTTCAATCTCATCCGTCCACCAATAGGGGGATTTTTTATCATTCTTTTTCTTCACGGTGGCCAACTTTGCTGCATCTTTTAGTGCTCTTTTTAGTTGGCCAAGGTCAGAAATCTCTTCCTCGTTGATCTTTCTGACCTCCGATAGGTACGTGGTTTTGTTAAAATAAATGTCAGTGTGTCCTATCGACCGTCTTATTCCCCCCTTCACCTTAATTTCGTACCTAATGTATCGGTGGTGGGTAAACAGCTGGTCGTCGAGGACATCCCAGTCGTGTATTCTGCGGGATAGCCCTTCACTTGCTAATGTTACATCGATGTGTGTCTGGCTGGCCCCTCTCACAAAAGTTGGTTTGTTGTTGTTCAGAACTTGGAGGCCAGCCTGGGCTATCCATTCATTCCAGAGCTCCCCCTTTTTATCATTTATGGGGGAACCCCACAACCTTGACTTCGCGTTGATGTCCCCGGCAACGATCACGTCTTTTTCGTTTGTAGCGGCACTCTTTATTTTGTCTACGATGCTTTGGTATCTCTGCATAGGGATGTTCGGAGATACGTAGCATGCCAGAAGGCTGAAGTCCCTCAGTTTAATGAGGATATGATTTCTGCCCCTGACAATACCCCGCACTCCTAGATCCCTATTTCTAATGAGCACCGCCACATTTTTTCCGTTGTCTTGTACCCATCCACCTTCCGAGGTTATCTTTTTGTTCGGTTCGGGGACGATAAGCAGGTCAGATTCTAGCATGCAGGCTTTTGCGTTGACAAGGTCATGTGCTCTTCGAGCCCTGCTCACATTCACCTGCAATATCCGTATACCAGGTTGATCCTTGAGGTCCGTTTGGTTCAGTTCCCGAGAGTCGCCCCTACATCGGATTCTCCATTTTTAATATATTTAAAATTATTAAAATTTGATATAAATAAAATGAATAAATAGATAAAAAAGTATAAATAAAATTGACTAATAAATAAATTAATATAAATAAATAAAAATATAGATAAAATAGTTAATAATATAAATAAATAAATAAATAAATAAAATATATACCCTAGGTGGGCTGTATATGGGCCCACCTTTGTTTTCCAAAAAATCTGTTGTTTCTTTATTATTCGTTTTCTAAGGGGGGTTCTCCCTCTCCTCTCCTTCCGTAAACTAGGGCTCTGTAGGCTGGACAGGCCATCCTGTCCATCCTGTGCCCCTCCTCCTTGCACACTAAACAAAAGGCTTTGTTTGTGCAATTTACTGCCGTGTGTCCATTTTTCAGGCAGTTGTAACAACAAGCTGCTCTACTTTCTTCTTTGCAGTCATATGTATTATGACCGAACTTAAGACACTTGTAGCACCGTATCGGGTTGTGCCTCTCCATGACTGGGCATATCACCCAACCTACCTTTATCGAGCCGTACTTCCTCAACTCCTCTGCTTTGGAGGGTCGTACGGTTATTGTAGCTACTTGCTCCCCATATTTATTTGTTCTAAGGACTCTTACATCAACTTCCTCCTCTGGGATGCCCGTGTAGCTTCTTATGGATTTTTTTAGGCTTTTTTCACTAACCCCCGGATCTAAACGCGTTATCGTGAAATACGTTCTTTTCTACGTATTGCGGTGTCCATACCAGTCATTTTTTGATCCAACTCCGTTCTTAATTTTTGTGCTGCCCCCCTCCCCTTTAGTTTTACTAGTAAATTTCCTCCGTTTGTTTTCTTTAATTTCTCTAACTGTAGGCCCATTTTCCCTATATCAATTTTTTCTCTCATCTCCGTTAAGACTTCAGTGTACTTCCTCCCTCCCATCTTTATTAGCAGGGCTTCCTCTTGCTCTCCTTTCCTCTCTACACCTATTTCCTTACCTCTTATAATTATTTCCCAGGAAATATCCTCGCTTTGTCCTGCGTACTCGAGTGCTTTTCTTACTGTTTCTTTGTTCAGATCGTTTCCAATTACCACTCGTACGACCGTTGGGATTTCGCTTACACGTTTCATTGCTTTTATTGCCTTCTCTGCCATGTCGTATAGGCTTCCTCCCCTCTCTTTCCCTATCCTGGCCACAAAGGTGTACTAGGTTGTCTTTTTGTTATCTCTTTTCTTGGAGGTCTCTAAGTGCTTTATTTCTCCTTCTTCACCTTTTTCTAACATATCTGCTAGGTCCTCCCCTGTCTCCTTTAAAATGTTTTCGACCCCTTTATCTTTAGCGTTTTGTTGGATTATTATCAAGCTTGTTTTCTTTTCAACTGACTCCAGTAGCCCCCCTTGTTCCCATTTTGTTTTCTTAAATACCTTTTCCTCCCATTTACTATCGTATATGCTTAGGAATATTCTTTTCCCTCCCCCCATTTGTAGTGCCTTTGTAATTCTTTCTTGTTCTTCTTTCTGTTTTTTTCTTTCAACTTTTAGTTTACATTGTTCACATTTTGTGTCTTCATGGGTTTTGTTGATTTCGTCTATGCTGTCGTCTATTTTATTGTTGGTAGATTTTATAATCCCAAACAGCTTTCTTATTTCAGTATCCATTCCCTCCCCTAGTTTATCGCTTACTTTCTCGAATAGTTCCTGCAATTTTCTATTTATTTTTTCTTTTCTTGTTTCGTTCGGGAATTTTATACTTTCCTCTAGTCTTTCCCTCTTGAGGTCATTTATCCTCTCTATGCTGTCCCCCTTTCTTTTTTTTGTGTTTATACTCCCTCCATCTCTTTCTTCTTCAAGCAAGATGGTGGCTAGCACACTCTGTTGAAGGGCATTTCGCCGTCCTTCCTCCATTTCTTCTGCATCCGCCTGCGATTTTTCCTCTCCTATATCTTCCTTGTCGTTCTCGCTGTCTTCTAAATCGATTGTCTCCCCGACTAATGTTGACTGCTTTTGGACAGTCGACCTATTCATTCTCCTTCGTTCGTTGTGTGTGCTTAAGAGTTCTTTTTCGAAACTGGTCATTTCTTCTTCTTCATCCTTTCTAAAGTCGTCTAGCGACTGTTCTCCCCCATTCGGTTTTGAATCGTTTTCTTTCTCATTTTCCTGTATGTTTTGCCTGTGTTCGTCATCTTTGTCTTCCATCGGTATTTTTTATGTTGGTCTATCCATGTAGTTCCCACTAGTCGGGACGTGATACACGTCCGACGCGGCAGTGCGCCCTTACCGCGTTAAGGCTAGGTTACTTCGGGAGGTCGCCAGGTATCCCGAAGGAATCTAAATCTGGAATAAAAATTTGGGGCTCCTATTTATGATTTAAGAGTAACCCCCACACCACCTCCGTGGGGGGTTGTGTTTGGTACCATTTGATAGATTTTTCAAAAATATTGATTAAGTGTATTTTGCAGTTTTTCGAACTAATGTTTATTTTGCGAAATATCGCGGGATTTGTATTTAAAATTTTAAAATTACCCCCCAGCCCTCTCCGTGGGGGGTCGTGTTTAGTATCATTCGATAGATTTTTGAAAAATAGTGAAAACGTATTTTTTAGCTTTTCTATCTAACGTTCATTTCGCGAATTATTCGCTTTTTTGTGAAAAATTTAAACTCACCCATTTCCTTGCGCCCCGCTCAAATCCAGATTTTGGTCATATTTTGGAAATATACACTCTTTTACATGTACTTACAGTCGGAAAAATGAACGATCACATCAATCACTTATTTTGTAGTTGCTATCTTTTTTTTATGACAAACGTCTGGTATTTATAGAAAAAGACAGCAAATACAAAATAAGTGATTGACGTGATCGTTCATGGGTATTCTTTCATCTTTTCTCCGACTGTAACTTACCTTATCTTAATCTGACAATTTTGAGTATTTTTAAGGATAGATTTTTTTTTCAGGCCCCCCTTAACGAACTCCCCTGTGCTAAGAGTCAATATATGGTAGAGGTACATCTGCAGGGTACCAGGTTTCTTCCCATATGATAATCTGACGCGCTCTAGTAACTGAAAAAATCCCCTCTTGGGCCCCCCTATCATAAATATTACACACAAACTAAATCTGGTGCTGCAGTTTTAAAATTTCTATAAAATCTTCTATTTTTGATAAAAAGTTTGATATATAATTTGTCGTTCAATCAATTAATAGAAACTAGTCATCTTATTGTAAATGCAAATTATGACGATCTAATGTAGTCCTATTGTTACTGATTCTTCTGGATAAGTCCTGATTTGAACTTATGTAGCATGTTGTCGGCATGCGATTGTTTTTTGCGTCCATTTCCTTTTCGTCATCAGTGCGTTCCCAATGTCCGTTACTCGTTTTAATAGGTGTTATAGGTTTCTGTGTTAGTAACAATCAGCTGGTATCCTTCCAAGGGATGCAATGTGTGGCTTTTAAGGTAATAACTCCTTTCAGGAATTTTATTTATTTTTTTAGGTCACTTATAATTTTTTTCAGGTCTTTGATAGTTTTTATGCATGCAGTTGGTCGGCGTTCGGTTGTTTCACCATGTATGTCTGCTTTCTCCTTACTCCAATTTTTTTTTGTGTAATGGAGTCGGGACAGAACATCTGGTTAGGTTTATTGTTGGATGGTGAGATGGATTCCCAACACACTTTCTATATATTGTAGTGAGAAGATCCACAGCAATGTTTATATCACGTTCTGTCTTTAAACATAAGTTGTCCTTAATACATAAGTTATTATCAATGGTTTAACTAAATACATTTAAATTCATTTTTGATAAAGAAGATGTAGGAGGTCTAGGTAAATAAAGTATTCCAGAAGACAGGATGAAAAATACTGACGAATGGTCAGATGTTAGGTCGAAGGTCCCCAAGATTTCTTCGTTAAGTGCTTGAAATCCGTTATATAAGAAAGTATTTTCTGAACAAAATCACATGATGTTTTTTGACGAAAGTCTCTTATTGGATCTTCTGGAGTTCATTATTTCTGAGTTAGGGCGATGTGCATTTGCATTTCATCATCATTAGTTTAGGGGACTATTGGGGTAATAATGTGGTTGTGACTTTCTATCTGGATCTGTGTTAACAAGTTCCGAATTTGTGACGTGTTTGTGAACTGCGTTGGTTGAAGCATGCTGGGCGCATATTTCCGGACTGTTTTTGGTGTGATATATTTCTTTTCACGGAAGTAAATCCTATTGTTACATCCAATATTGGATATGGGCCTCCCCTTCGCTCTTCTACGTTTCTCTATCCTGAGCCATGTGCATCAATTTTGAGCCGGCTTGGTGTCTTAGATCATCTGCCCATCTCATTGGTGGTCTCCTTCTCTTTCGTTTATACGTCCATGGCCTCCGCTCTGTAAATAATACTTTTTAATAAATACTTCAACGTTAAACACAAACTCTTTTTTTAGTTGTATTTAAGTTTCATAATCCAAATTAATTGCTATATAATAAGGATAAATTAGTTATATAATAATTGTTTCTTTCATATTTGTTTACAGTTCGAATGTTCGATCGAGACTGATTAGAAGATTTTTATTGTCCAAAAATTTGATAGGATTATTTCTTGTACAAATAAGATCAACAATGGTACTATTTATTTCAATAACGACCTATTGGGTCCTTAACCCGGCATCCGACAGGTGGGGTGTGGTACACCCCAACAATGCTGAAGCGCCTAAAACATAAGGAAATTTTGCATGTAGTGGACACATCGGATAGATAGCTTTCTATTGTATATTCATCTATGCGATGACACATAGTTTTTAGTCGTCTGTTTAGTTTCAGCAAGTACCTACATTTGGATTGAAAGTGGTCACGCCCCACGTTTCTGATTTTGTAATTTCTGTAGAATTGTCTTTATTTTGTTTTACTCCTATAAATAAATAAGTATAGGTAAGTGAATAATACTTATTAGAGATTTTAATATATATTTTTTATTAGTCTAAGCTAAAATGAATTACGATCGCAAACAAACACGTGTTCAGGTCTTATGGGATGAAGCAGACAGTGACGAATGTATTGACAAGAGTAACTCGGACGTAAGTGAAGAAATAGACAATGTTAGTGTAAATAGTGACTATCCTGACCAGCTTTAAGATGTTAACGTTCCAGACATCACAGACAACTAAACGTAAAGAGATTTTTTGAGAATCAATAACTCTTTCAATTGCTGGGGTGTGTCACACCCCACCTGTCTGTTAGTGGCAAAAAAGTTCACCTGTCGGATGCCTGGTTAAAATACTGTAGCTAAAACATTTCAATTGTTTTCTACGAAACCTTTAAACGGCTTCACTAAAACTTTCGCTTCATGACTTTATTAAGGAAGGGAAGTATATTTATGTCAAAAATGATAACGGGTATCTTGCCAGACAATATGCAAAACCTTTGAAATGCTTCGAAAGATATTTACTTACTTACACTTCATACTACTAACGCGTATAATCGTCGCGTCGCTGAGGATGTCATTCGTAAAATCGATCTTTTTATTAAATTTTTAACCATTTCTGTAAAATTGAATATTTGAATGATGAATAGAATATTGTATTTTTTTAATAATAATATATTGTGTTATCTTAATGGGAGGATATCCAATTATATTTCTTGTGTATTGTAAGATATATAGTCTGGGCAGACTACCGGAATATAGGCTATTTTTGAGAAAAGTTATTTACCAGCAATTTTATTGCTGCAATCGAATCTTATGATCGTATGTATTAATAACATAGGTATGAAATTAGGTAATTTTTTCCCGATTTGCTTTGACGAAAATTTTCTTTGGAAAATCCGGGTTTTCCCAACAAAATCTTTTATTTTCAACTAAAATTTTAGGTAAATAATTATTTATCAATAATTTAATAAACTAGTAACATAAAAAGATTTTTTTGAATATATTATATTTTCAGAAGCTAGTGGAAATTGAACGAATAGTTAAGCAACAATTAAATTGTCAATTAACAACTTACGGTCGCAATAATAACCACAATAATTATTATATTTATAATACATCAGAATAACCACGATTCTCTTATAATACTAAGTATACCTATCTGTATTTCTAATACGTACTTTACAGAATTTAAATTGAACAATTTAGGCGGCGCGGCATCAGGAACGTTTTAAAATCATAAACAATTTTTTTTTCTTATAAACAAATATATTATATTTTTGCCTTCTCTCCTTCGATCGACGTTTTGTATTGTATTTTATGTGTGTCCGTTTGGTACACTTTTTCTTCTCCCTTTATACCTATTGTTCCTTCGGTATCTTCTGGAGTTTTCTGTTCGGACAAGTGTTTCTTCATCCTTAGCACATATAATTGCCCCTGATAAGGAGCTGAAAATTCCTGCTTTTACAATTGTCTGTATCTGCGTGGCTTGGTGGCTCTGTGGCTGTCATGGCTGCGTGGCTCGGTAGGTTGGAGGCTCTGTAGGTTGGAGGCTCTGTAGGTTGAAGGCCCTATGGCTGTCCTGGCTGCGTGGCTCGGTGGCTCAGTAGGTTGGAGGCTCTGTGGCTGCCCTGACTGCGTGGCTCGGTGGTTGGAGGCTCTGTGGCTGTCTTCCTGCGTGGATCGATGGATTGGAGGCTCTGTGGCTGTTCTGGCTGCGAAACTCGGTGGCTCTGTAGGTTGGAGGCTCTGTGACTTTCCTGGCTACGTGGCTTGGTGGGTTATGTGCCTCCTGAACAAAGTTTCGTCTGGTTGTTGATGGTGTTGTTAGGTATGGACTGTAGTCGTAGGTTGCTCTGTGGATTGTCTCTTCTTGTCAGAGATGCTGCCACATTGATGTTTTCTTTTGCTCGAATAGGAGCATGAATATAATCGGCTCAGCTCAACTTCTATCGCCGATAGTTAAACACTAGATTACAGATGAGAGTACTTATACAGTGTGTCTGCGTAGCTAGGAACCACATGGAAAACTTTTTTATTATCAATTTTACGAAAAAAAATATTCTTAATAAAATGCTCTGGATAGTCAAAGATCTAAAACTCAACCATCAGATATCAAATTTTATCAATTTTATACGAGTTATGTCAAAAATATGAATTTCGTTAAAGATTAAAGTACCTTTATATTCCTGAATATCAAAAAATGCTATTATGAAAAGTTGTTTGAAATTAGAAACTATGTCTAAATATACAATTACATCATTCTAATCGAAAAAAAAATTCAATTTTTTCTCAAGTTACGGATACTCATCATCATTTTATTACAATTATGATAACTACTTTATTATGACTTTTACGAAAAAAGTTATTCTTCATAAAATGCTCTTCCTGGTCTAAAATCTAAGATAGGTACAAATATCAGATATCAAACTTTTTTAATTTTATACGAGGTATGTAAAAATATTAATTTTTCTTAAGAGTTAAGTGCCTTTATTATTTACAATATTTTATTTAGGAGGATGTAATTGAATATTAAAACATAGTTTTTAATTCCAAACAACTTTTCTTAATAAAAATTTTCGATATTGTGAAATCTAAAGGTAATTTACTCTTGAGTTAAATTCATATTTTTTGACATACCTCGTATAATATTAATTAAATTTTATATTTGATGATTGTTTCTTTATTTTGTATACCATCCAGAGTATTTTATCAAGAATAAATTTTTTTCCAAACACTGATAATAAAAAAGTTATCAATAGATTCCAAGTTACGCAGACATACTGTATAAGAGCTAAAAAAAATTTTTTGCTGAACATTTATTATTGTTTAAGCGTATTATTAAATGTATTTAAGGTAAGTTTTACAGAAAAAAGTTTTGATCACTTTGTATGAACATTTTTTTAGCTGGTAATTTTCGGTTTTTGTATTATATTTTTGTTATCTTTCTTAATTTTCTTAAAAATAAATAGTTTATTTCATTTCTAAAGTAAACTAATTTAGTGCATTTTACAGATTACATCCTAAACTTAAAAAAAGCACTTATAAAACTGAATAGATCTGTTCAAACTTGAGTTATACCGTCTTAAAGTGGTGGTAATTCTATGAAACTAAGAAAATTTCAAAAATTGCATTTTTTGAGACGTCATATCATTTGAATTAAATTTTTGAGATTTTTTTTGAATGAAACATCATTTAGTAAGATTCTAGAAAGGTAAGTTTTGCAAAATTGAGAGTCTTAATAAGAAAAATTGTATTAGTTACACATTTTTAAATCATTTTTGAACAAAATTCATGTAAGGCTCATTTTCCGCCCACACCTTACTTATGCCCATACATTTTATTTCTTTCTATTATAACCATTAGATAGCTTAATTATTCTTCTTTCATGTTCAATTTGTAAAATTTAATTTGATCTATTTTAGTTAAAGAATTACATTAAAATAACTCAACCGTGCACTTTGCTGTACGCTAGTATACAGTGCGCCAATGTTTGTGACAAGGGTGACTTTAGCGTTAAAAATAAAAAATTATAGAAGCTACAGATTTAAATTTAGAAAAATCTTTATATAAGGTTTTTTTTGTAGAATGTTCTGAATTTTGCAATGGTCAAGTAAGTTTTTTCTAAAATTTATATTTTCGGAGTTATTTAAAAAAAAACATCTAATTTCGCAGTTCATTTGTTTAATAAAAAATGAAGCACGCACTTTTCGAGTAGAACTTTTTGATATGTTATTTATTAAACATTTCTTAATGAAATTACAAAAAGTTCTATCTTGTTTGATTTTTTCCGAAGTGAAAATCTATTGCTACCCAGAGCATTAAAACTGGTACACTATCGTATGCCTTTGTGAGATCTATAGTAAATTTTTGATACAATATTAAGTCAATCTATTAAGATATTAACATTTTTACTTCGTTAAGGAAAAGTCATTTTTGTGCAATATCATGACATAATGGACGGTTTAACGATCGTTAACGACTGGTCTATGTGGAGCAATTTTAAAAACAACCTGGTCTGGTATTTTCCTTTTATACCGCGTTATGATCAAGTTAAATAATAAACGGTCATTCAGAATGGGAGCAATTCGTGAATTTTTGAAATAAATACAGTGATACATTAAGCATGCTTTCGTTTATCGCTAGAATTTATTGTGCGGGGACTCAAATGGAGCGACTGGTTACATTATTTATGTGGTAAAAGCACGATAGTTAAAGTCACGTTAGCTTTTTTTAACTTGGAATTCTTATGTGTATATGCAACGAAATATATTCTTTGTATCATGTGTTAATGGTTTTAATCACGTGTTGTGACTTCTACATTTTACAATTTTTTGATCTTAATGTCAAATGTGTTATTTTAACTAATTTTATTTTATCTTGTAAAGCTTTTAACTACGAGTATTGTGCATAAATCGTTGTTCATATATCTCGAACTCATTATACAAAGAGTGTATCGTCCATTTGCGACGACAGTGTAATATCTCTCGAAAACCTTGATTTTACAGTAAACGCTTTTTAAACTTTTCGTCACACCTAGCTTTTAAGTATGGCGCAGATTTATAGCATTGTTAGAGTAAGTTTTAAAGCAATTCATTATTATAATGCCATGATGATTCATGCTATAATAGTGTAAAATTATTAGCAGAATCCCTTAAATTCCTGAGTTAAAAGAAACCAGCGAACTTATCACATTGTTCATGAAATATGTATGATCTGAGATGTGCTAATATTAAATATCGCGTTGAAGATGATGGAATTATGTAGTTCTATATGAGGTTTATAATGGTTAAAATAAAGTAAATAAATAAAGTTTGGAAATAAAACAAAAATAGTACATAGTTTAATGTAATAATACAATATTGAAATCAACAACTTACTTATACTTAAGTATAATAGTTAGGCACTTTGAATCACAAAAAACATAAAATATATTATTCTTACGAGAATACTCAATTATTACAAAATGTGTAATACAGATTGAAAACTATTATGGTACTAGAAAGATAATAATAGTCAAAACTATTAATAAACAGTCATTTGAAATATGTAACTATCAGTCTTCAAAGTTAAGATACAGTAATAACATAAACAAAAATCAATACTACAGAAAGTGAACAGATTAGTTTAAAAAATAGAAAATATAAATGAAAAGAAAAATAGCCAAACTACCAACTTTTGTAAAAGCCTCTGTAATAACCAGGCCAGTAATATAATTACTATTCAGTAACCAAAGGAGATCCTGTTTTTCCTTTCGGCTAAACCAGGTTTTCTATCGAAAGATTTCTTAAGGCGGAAGGTAAAATCACTCTTCTTTTTTATTACAACAGCCCCTTTGAACACTTTGGTGCCGTAATAGTATATTAAGTATGGAGAACGGTAAGGGTTTTATACCGATCGAAGACAATTGTTTGGAGGAGGAGCGGAGCGACGACTCCAATTATTGTCTGAGATCGGTTACCCTTAACGTTCGACATGCTTATAACGTTTGTTGCACGATTGATATCATTATAAATTATAAAATTAAACATTTTCGTCATATTGACTAGTTTCATTCATTTTATCAAGATAGATACTTTGGTTGTTAGGTAGTAACTAGGGTGCATAACAACAATGGAGAATTGAGTTTTTGTTTAGCTGTCAATAATTTTAAGTACAATTTTGATTATTATAAATTAAAATATGAGCGAAAGTGAATTTGAAGAAATTGAACGGGCTTGGGAAGAAGGTTGTTCCGCAATTATTCCCGAAAAATCCAAAATCCGTTATCAAAATACCTACCAAAGTTTTAAAAAATGGTGCGAAGGCAAGAATTTAAGAATCGAAGAAAAGACTCTATTGGCACATTTCGTTCAAAGACATATGCAGTTGAAAGGTCCTGGAAGCCTCTGGGCAGAATATTCAATGATTAAATCCACCGTTTTCCTTTATGATGGCATTTATATTTCCAAGTTTTCAACTTTGATCGCGTATTTGAAGAGAAAAAATGTTGGCTATAGGCCTAAGAAAGCGAGAATTTTTACACGGGAGCAATTTGAAAAATTTCTGATGGAAGCACCGGATGAAGAATTTCTAGTTCACAAGGTAATATAAGCTAGTTTAGGTAAGAGAAATACTCTAATGAAGATTTTTTCATAATTTGTAGGTCGCAATGATATTGGGAATATCTGGTGCCTGTAGAAGAGAAGAATTATATAATATTACTATGAATGACATCCAACAAACCGATGGTTTAATAATTGTAAAAGTACCCAATACAAAAACGAACATCCAGCGTACTTTTACAGTCGTTAATAAACCAGACGATAAAATTCCATATTTAGAAATTCTGCAAAAATAAATTAAAATTAAGAGATTTTTTAACTCGACGGCGTCGAGTTGGAGTACTTACCGTCGAGTTGGATTACTTACCGTCGAGTTGCTAGTAAATGTCACCTACTGACGTAAAATCTGTCACGGTAAACAGTCAAAAATGATCAATCGTGCAAAAAAAGTTTTAAAATATAAAACAGGCTCATCTTTCACGACTTTAAGTACTTTTATGTCAGTCATTTTAACGGTATTTTTTTTTCATCATATTTCTCTAGTACAAAATTCATTTGATTAGCAGCAGCTTTCCAGTCACAAAAATAGCATCATAACACATATAATCATTCACATGTACAGGCTCGGATATATTTCTAGCGTTTTTTACTGCACCAATGAATCCTTCAGGAGTATGGATAGGCCAGATCTCAACTGCCTTTTTGTTTGTCCTTCGATTTGTGAGTGAACCAAATCACCCTCGTTTTGGGTATGGCCCATAACAAGATATTTATGGGTTATTGTTTTAATATTAGGGTATTCTTGAACAGCATATAAATACATAGGCAACATATATTTATTCTTTTGCTGTCCAGCACAGTTGTCTGAATAAAACACAACGTCAACTTGCTTGTCCCCATCCGAAATTTTCTGAAGGTATTTAATAACGCATGTTGCAATGCCATTAACAAGATGCAACAGGATGACGTCGAGGAGCAACTTGAGGAGCTGATAGATTAGACCGATCAAATAAAATTACAATACATACATGTAAATCAAAATGTAAATCCGTACAGGTTGGAATAATTTTTTTATCAAAGTTTAGGTCCAAACAAAAGATATTTTCAAGAAAGTATATGTATGATTCATATGAGGGGATCATTGTTTAAATAATTTAAAATTGGTAATTTTTGCACAAAATTAACTTTTTTATCTGCTGCGGTAATTCGTGTTTTTATTAAGGATTATACAATTTTTTTCTGTAAAGATGAAGGAACAGTTTTTTATATGAGACTTGCCAAATTAAATTTGACTCATAATTTATTTAAATAATTGTAAATGAATATTGAAAAACAAATTTCCAAAAAATATTATTTGCAATATAAATAAGCACTATAAAATATTTTGTTTTGCAGAAAAAGTTGCGCTATAACATTATAATAAATTGACAAAAAAATTGGTTGATAAACATTGAGTAGTTTATGAGATATTTAATTTGTTTATAAAAAATTACAATTTTTTCAATTCCAAAAACGCGGTTGTTGTCTATAGAGTATACAAGTTTTTAAGATCTGATTTGTTTAGCTTTTATATATATTTTCGATAAATGTATTGACAAATCAAAATTTCAATTAAACACCCCTCCATAATGGCGTTTGAAAATTGGTATAATTTGTTTTTAACTTATTTTTTAATAACATCGCTGGGATTAAAAATTTTTAAATTATTTTTCGAAACTTCTATTTTAGGTAATTTTTGACATATCTACAAAAAAATAAAAATTTTCTAGAAGCATTTTTGGCCGAGATAGCTTTTCCCAGTTTAAGAAATCATAATTTGTTTATTTATCAATATTGACATTTAAAAGTACGTGAGTACATCTATTAACCTTAATACTTAACAATGTCATTTATAAACATAATAAAAGTTGTAGAATATTTTAAAAAATGATGATATTCGTAGCACCTTAAATGAAAACTTTTTGTCTGAAAATTGGCGGAGGAGAGTTTCCAATATTTCCGTTAATAATGGGCAAATTTTAATATTTTCTATCAATTTGGGGTAGCATATAAAAATAATAACTCCCTTGACCCTTAAATAATGTGCATGACCCTTTTTGCCATAAATAATCATTAACTAGTTATAAACAATTTTTTTTTCAAAAAATTTTTTTTGTCTAGTATTGTGATAAATAAAACTTGGCACCAAAGATAATCACAAAGGAGCATTGAAATAAATTTTTATTTTAAAAATTTAACAAAATAGTAAAATTTCGTTAAAGAATCACAAAAACTTTGTTCTTTGTACAAATCATTGGCAAAATCTCGCAAAAATAATGTGAATATCTACAAAATTAAATATATAAAAATAATGGAGGACAACCTCTATATAAATATATTATGTATATAAGTGAATAAAAATTAACAAATATATACACAATTCTTAGTGTATTACCTGTTAAAAAGGTTATAAAATTAATTGTAAAATACATATATATTTTAATACAAAGTACAAAGAAAAAAGCCTTTAACAAATTTTAATGCTAATTCAGTATTATTTTTTTTATAAAAATCTTTTGTGTCAACTTTTATTTATAACATCTAGAGAGAAAAAAATAAAAAAAAAATTGTTTATAACAAATTGACGAATATTTATTGTTAAAAGTGTCATTTAGATGTACTATTTTTATATACTACCATAAACTAAAAAGAAGCATTGACATTGGTCCATTATTAAAGAAAATATTACAAAGTACTACTGCACCACTCTTCATGCAAAAAGTTTTCAGTAAAGGTCGCTACGAAAATCATTATTTTTTAAATAATTCTTAAATTTTAACTCTATGTGTAAATGACATTGTCAAGTAGTAGGGTTGATAGATGTACTCACGCACTTTAAAATGTTAATATTGATAAATAGACAAATTATGAATTTTTAAACTTGGAAAAGCTATCTCGGCAAAAATTTTATTTTTATTATTTTTATATAGAAAATTTTATTCTTTTGTAAGTGTGTCCAAAATTACCAGGAACACGAATATCGAAAAATTACACAAACAATTAAACAAATTACACCAATTTTCAAACGTCATTTTGAAGGGGTGTTTAATTAAAATTTTAGTTTGTTAATACATTTGTCGAAAATACACATAAAAACAAACAAAATGAGACTTTTAAAATTTGTATACTCTATCGGCAACAACCGCGTTTTTGCAATTGAAAAAAGGGTAATTTTTTATACACAAATTAAGTATCTCATAAACTACTCTATATTTATCAACCAATTTTTTTATCAATTTATAGTGATATTATACCGCAACTTTTTATGCAAAACAAAATATTTTATAGTGCTGATTTATATTGTAAATAATACTTTTTGGAAATTTGTTTTTCAATTTTGATTTACAATTATTTAAATAAATTAAGGGTCACATTTAATTTAGTAAGTCTCATATAAAAGACTGTTTCTTCATCTTTGCAGAAAAAAATTGTAAAATCCTTAATAAAAACAAGCATTGCCGCAGCAGTTAAAAAGTAATTTTTTTGCAAAAATTACCAATTTTAATTATTTAAACAATGATCCCCTCATATGAATCATATACTTTCTTGAAAATATCTTTTGTTTTGACCTAAACTGTAATAAAAAATTTATTCCAACCTGTACGGAATTACATTTTGGTTTTATTTTATTTTATTGGGCTAGATGATGCACTTGTAGACTCAGTACGATGACCATGGGACTGAGATATCACTTTGATTCTCTAAAATCAAACATGAATTGAATACCTATGCATCAAAACTGCATTATACATTATAACTTACTCTGAGTCGTGTCTTTATCCTCATTAGAATAATTACGAGTATCATTAATAGATTCTATGTTCTCGTTGACATTATGGTCGGAATTTCGGAAATCATCGTCGTTTTTTGTGATACTAACTCTAAAATTAATTTTGATCTCAACCCCATCTGAAAAATATAAAACTAATAAAATCTTATATTCAGGAACTACAACGTTATAAGTTTAAATAAATATACAACTTAATCGGAAAGTATTCTGGAACAAGAGTACATCAATAAATAAACCAAATCACTTATTATCAAAGAGCAAATGATCTATCATCTTCAATGTTACTATTTGAGTTATCACAGATAAACTCATTATTTTTACAATAAAAACGTGATAAAAAAACCGAACACATTCGTTTTTATCTAAATTTTACAACAAAAATGTGATAAAATTATATATCACATTATCGAAAAAGTAGTCCAGTAACCGAAGCTTTTCACCTCGCAATTTTTACAGAATGGATCGATTTGCTTGAAAATTTAAGAATAAGTAGTGAATAGTCCAAAGATCAAAATCTATATGATGCTAAAAGGCGCTTTTACCATGTGGGTGGTTGCCACCCCATCTCGGGGGATGGAAATTTTTTATTATATTTTGACTGCAAAAGTTGGTAAAAAGGTTCATTCTAAGCAAAAAACGTTCTATACATTTTTTTGATAAAATTAATAGTTTTAGATTTATTCGCTATCGAAAGTGTAATGTTTTATATCGAAAAATTAATGTTTTTCTATATACTCATTTAGGATTCACTCAATTTTTACCGTAGAAAAAATGTTTTCAAACAAAATTCTTGGATATTAAAAAACCTACAATTTCCTATTTAAACATCTTTTGTATCTTTAATGCTAATCTTTCTATTCTGAAGAAAATGGCATTTTTTACCAAACTACAAAAATTCCTTATTCGCTTTTAATTCCAGTTTTTTAAAAACTAATTACTCTAAGCCAGTCAAACTTCTAAAATCTATTATTAATACGTAAACAAAGAAGAATTAATAAGGCTAATGACTAAAAACACCGCTAACTTACATTATTATGCTTCCAATTGGATTTTTTTTCAAAACATATATTGATTTTTTAACCGTAACTTCTTTATTTTTTGTCTTAGAAAGTTTGGTAAAAAATAATTTTGAAGGTTTTTATAAGATCTATAAGTCTATTAATATTAAATCTTTTTAGAGTCCTCAGTCACAAAAAGAGGTGAATTTGAAAGGGTTGGTAAAGGTAGATTTTGCATGTTATTACAAGTTTTAATTGTCAATAGCTCACTTAATTTTTACCGCAGAAAAATTGTTTTGCAAACCAGTTTCTTGGAAATTAAATAAGCTACAATTTCATATTTAAATATTTTTCGTATCGCTGACGCTTATCTTTCTTTTCTGAAGAAAAGGCCATTTTTTCCAAACTACAAAAATTCGTTATTCATTTGTAACTCAATTTTTTTAAAAACTGCTCACTCTAAGCCGGTCAAACTTCTAGAACCTATGAATAATTCATAAATAAAGAAGACCACATAAGGTCAATGACTAAATTTTAATTAGGATGGTGATTAGGGGATTGCTTCTGATCACTTTTTCGCTGAAAAAAAAAACAGTACATTAAAAAACACTTTTCATTATAAGTCAGTAAATTTTTTAGTTAGATACTTTTTTTTATTTCTGGAGATAGATATTTTTAAATATTTTAAATGAGTTTGAACAAGTTATCCTCGAAAAATGGTCGCCACGTAGATCGCTTAATGAGAAAGCGCTACATTGTGATATTTGTTCTCTTTCTCTCATTGTGGCGCCAATTTTAAAGTAAAAATACCACGGTTTTGTTTGTAAATAAATCGCGATACGGAGATTCCGAATTTCTATGTTAGACTATATATTAACTTAAAACCGGCAAAATAACGCAAAAGATGGAAAACTTATTACAGTGGAACCCCGTTAAGTCGGCCCCCGATAACCCGGAAGTCCGGCTAACCCGGACCTATTTTCATCAGACAAACATTTCAACAATTCGAAATAAAAATTTATGTAATATAATATTTAAGAAGTAATGTGTATTTGTGTAATAATATGAGTTATACGATAATAAAAATGACTCATGGCACACGGCGACAATGAACCGTCTTGGATTATCGGAAACAACAGGCACCTTTTGTAGTATTCCTTTATTTATGTCAATCAATCTGTCTTAGCATTGTTTAAAAAAGACTAAAAGACTATTTAAAAAGTTCCTTTTTAAACAACGGTCTTAGTTCCACACTGTTCTTAAATAACATAACATCGTTCCGATTGTGACTGTATTGTGTGTAGTACAGTTTTGTATTGTTCGCTTCCGTTTGGTTAGGTTTGTGTTTACGTGTTTTTAGTAATTTAGATATGCACTGTGCATATATATTTCATGTTATTTCAATTATATCGGAGTTTATCTGTAATAGTCCAGGGCTCATCTGTTTTGAGATGGACGTTGAGAGGTGACTCAATTTTTTTTTGCAGAAATTGCTTGAAAATTACTCAAATAATAATATTTGAGTTATCCTCCCACTCAAAATGGTCCGGAAAATTGTTTAAATAATCAAAATGTCAAAATATGAAGGAACAATTCGATTTTTTGATTGGTTTTTTGAATATAACTTTAAAACTGTTCATTTCTGAGAAAAGTTGTACTGACATAAAAGTTGCGTAATTAAATTTCCTACAATACAGAATTGGTTAAAAATTTAAAAAAATAGTCACCCTTGTTGCAAAATAGCAATATTTGCGAAAGAAAAACATACAAAAACAAGTATT
This sequence comes from Diabrotica virgifera virgifera, assembly GCF_917563875.1. Classification (NCBI taxonomy): domain Eukaryota; kingdom Metazoa; phylum Arthropoda; class Insecta; order Coleoptera; family Chrysomelidae; genus Diabrotica; species Diabrotica virgifera. The sequence goes on from NC_065448.1 coordinate 120,307,657, forward strand.
GGCATTTTACGTTTTTCTACCATTTATGCTACACTTAGGACCTTCATATTTTACCCAGAAAAATTTTATGATATATTAAAACAACACTGTAAATTTCATTAAGATCGGTGTAATAGATTTTGCAAAATAAATTTTGCAATCCAGCTTTCGCAAAAAAAATTCATTTCTTAAAAATGTTGCAGGACTGAAAATAAAGCAGATAGTAAGGTGAATTTTTTTTGCTTATAGAAGTGTACTGTACCTTTCATTTGCAATTTGCAAAATTAAAATCGAATAATTACCACGGCGTCAGGAAATTTTTTTAAATAAACATTAATTTTTGGTGCTACGCGCAGAACACCGGTGTTCGATTCACACAAGTTGATTTCCACCAAAATTTCTTCTAATATTTATCTAATATATTATTTTCTTACTCTATATTTTGTTGTATTTTAAGATTTTAATTCCACAAAAATCAAACTAATTTTATTATTGTTTGTGAAATATTGTTTAAACAATTGCATATGTTTAAAAATAATAAACTTTTATTCTCTATTCTCTAAGTTAAAATATATGAACAAAGAAAGTTTTTACTAAAGAACGTGTTATTTCAAAGGATAGAGTATGTGATTTTATTTTGCAATAAACAAATTTATTTATTTATATCGAAATGTAATAAAAATTAAAATGTATCAATCATTATCAAAGGTCATTGAAATGCCCAATCAGAGCAAACTATCCGCTGTCCTGCGCGTAGCACCAATAATTAATGTTTATTTAAAAAAATTCCTGACGCCGTTAAAGTTACCCGATTTTTGCAAATTGCAAATAAAAGGTACAGTACACTTCTATACGCAAAAAAAATTTCAACTTGCTATATGCTTTATTTTCAGTCCTGTAACATTTTGAAGAAACGAATTTTTTTGCGAAAGCTGGATTTCAAAACTTATTTTGCAAAATCTGTTAAACCGATCTTAATGAAATTTACAATATTATTTTACTGTATTATAAAGTTTTTCTGGGTGAAATACGAAGGTCCTAAGTGTAGCATAAATGGTTGAAAAAATGTAAAATGCGAATACTTGTTTTTGTACAGTTTTTTCGCAATTATTGCTATTTTGCAACAAGGGTGACTATTTTTTAAATTTTTAACCAATTCTATATTGTAGGAAATTTAATTATAAAACTTTTATGTCAGTACAACTTTTCGTGGAAATGACTACTTTTAAAGTTATAATCAAAAAACGAAGAAAAAAATCGAATTTTTCCTTCATTTTTTTATATTTTGATTATTTAAACAATGTTCCGGACCTTTTTGAGAGGGAGGATAACTCAAATATTATTATTTGAGTTATTTTCAAGCAATTTCTGCAAAAAAATTTGAGTCACCTCTCAACGTCCAAATGTACTAATATTTTTACAGATCCGTCCTGGTCTATAAGTCTACCGTAATTTATTAATTTTTATCATATTCTCCGGCTAACCGGAGTTTCGATAACCTGGATCGGCCGCGGTCCCGATTAATCCGAGTTATCGAGGTTCCACTGTACTTAAGTTATAAGATAAACAGAAATGACACTAATGAAGGTGGGAAATTTAGCGATAAAAACTTATAAATTTACATTCTACACTGGGCGTCAAAATAAACAATACTGAAATGAATATTGAAATGTTTATTCTTCTTTTCCTTCCTTCTTGTATGTAGGCTTTAAAGCCTGCTTCTTCTTCAATATTAGCCTCCTTAATTTTTTAAATTATCGCACTATATTTTTCTTGGTCTGCCAATACTTATTCGTCCTGTCCTGTCAATAGTTCTTCGTCCTTCGTCTGTGGAAATATTTATAATTATTTATATATGAGGGGTCTAGATTCAAAACCGGACATTTCCACTTTATGTCATTCCCAGTAAACTAAAAAAAAACAATTTACAACTTTACTGTTCCCTATCTCAAATTAGAGGAAAAGTCCACTTTTGCATCTGTACCAATTCTTTCACTCTGAATTACTACTAGGAACTGTCCAATTTTGCTCTTTATCAAATTCTTAATATATGTGTCTTTAATCACAGATTACAGAGGTGTATTCAATTCTTAATTTTTAGACCAAAAAGTGGAAATGTCTGTTTTTACATCTAGACGTCCATATCTGATAGCCTTGCAAACATTATTTCCATTTTTTTATAGAGGTATATTTTTTATAGGAGTATGTCAACTAAAACTGTCATGGTCACAGTGGCAGTTGCCAAACTCGTCCGATAAGCATAAAGGTGGGAAACAATAAATAGAATGTAAATATATAGGTTTCTGTCGCTAAATTTTCCACCTCCACTAGTTTCATTTCTGTTTATCTCACGACTTAAGGTGATACAGTAGCGATCAACAGGTAGCAAAAACTCGTTCCAAGATTGCGGCTGTAATTTTGAATATTTTTTCGAGATATTTGGCACACATATTCGTAATATAATAAAGAATGGCGGTACAGAGCTCAATTTAAAAAATATATTAATATGTGGAAATTACTCTGTAATTAAATACAATATTAAAAAACGAGCCTCTACCGCCATTAAGAAGAACAAAAAAATACACTTTCTTCAAATAAACTTTTTTATCCGATGCCTAGATTTTGTGTCGTTTTGGAACTACTAAAATTTTTTATTTCATTAGTAGTTCCAAAATGACACAAAATTTAGGCATCGGATAAAAAATTTATTTGAAGAAAGTGTATTTTTTTGTTCTTCTTAATGGCGGTACAGGCTCGTTTTTTTTAATATTGTATTTAAATACAGAGTAATTTCCACATATTAATATATTTTTCAAATTGGGCTCTGTACCGCCATTCTTTATTATATTACGAATACATGTGCCAAATATCTCGAAAAAATATTCAAAATTACAGCCGCAATCTTTGAACGCGTTTTCGCTACTTGTTGATCGCTACCTGTTGATCGCTACTGTTTCCTCTTAATTTGCGTTATTTTGCCGGTTATCAGCGCACTCAGCACTGTATATTTAACGAATTAGGATTTATCAATATTTCTTACGTCTCTTTAAACGCCGTATTAAATGTATTACAGAATTCATTATTTGTCCATAATATATGCAATGGAAGATGGTCAAGTATGCTAATTAAGTATGGTTGAAGCTGATTCAGCTACTCTCGGTAGATGTCTTGTTTGGTATTGTTACTTTGTTATTTATTTGTCTACTAATTCCATTTTATCTAGATATTTGATCACACTGGCTTAGATATTTGATCAAAATCCGTATTTTTAACAGTTTCTCAATACAAATCGGGTACTCAGATGTTATATATATTCCGTCTCCTGGTGAAAATGACCACTACTGTTTTATTAGGATGGATAGAGAGGTTCTCCCTGTTGGCCTTCCTTGTTTTGGCCAAAATCTGCTCTCAGAAGATTTTGGTAAATCTGACGAGAGCAAATATTCCAAAAAATTTTTGGAAAAAGAGAGCAAAAAAATTTGCTCTCTTTGCGGATCTGTTAGAATATGACTATTTTAACGGTATTGCTTTGATCCAGTGGCAGAAGCTGCTCATTTGATGCTCATACACCATAAAAAAATAAAGAGAATTTGATAATTCATGTAAATGCATATATTATCTAGAATGCGGTTAATAGGGCAGTCAATGAGGGTATTTGGCTCCGAATTCCATCCTACTACATCGATTTACTTCATATTTTTACAGTAAGTAGGGAATAGCTCGAGAATCAAAGTCTACCTTATGCCGATGTGCCCTTTTATCTTGGGAGTGGTTCCCACCCCTTCTCGGGGGTGAAAAATGTTTTGGTTAAAATAGCCACGAAAGAGGCTAGAGAACCTAATTTTAAGCAAAAACTGTTCTATAATTATTTTTTGAAAACTCAATACTTTTTGAGTTATTCGTGGTTGAAAATTGTCCATTTTCATTGAAAAATGACACCTTTTCGGACGAATTTTTGCGAATACCTTAAAAACTATGCATCTAACTAAAAAAACTATATTAAACATTTTTGTAGCTTATAAGAAAGCAAAGAGATTCGTTCCTTGATAAATCTTCTAGTTAGAATACAAAGAGGGATATGGTAGGTAAGAAGATTTTTTTTGCTGCATGCTCAAATCGGTGTATTCAACTTGAAATAACAGAGAAACTGTCGATTTTATTTGTATAATGATACTAATAACTTTTGTAGCGCTTGAAAAGACCTAGCTATAGGCACTAAATGTCTATTGCATTCAAACTAAGCGAGATATTCTGCAAAAAACTTGATGACTAATATATTTTAAGAAGAAATGAGATGTATATTTTTAACCCCTCATCCATCAGAATTTAAATACATAGTTTTACTTCTACAAAACTTTAAACTATAATGTTATTTATATGTTCAAAAAGTTGGACTCGATTAATATGATTGGTTTCTGAAAAAAAAAGATCAAATTCTAGAGCGCATTTTTAAATTTTCTTAAAAATTTTCCTTTTACTCCATGTAACTCGAAAAAGATAAGAGATACGAAAAAAAGATACCACACAAAAATATAGGGCTTTTTTCTTAAAAAATTTTCTTTTACTCCATGTAACTCGAAAAAGATAAGAGATACGAAAAAACATCTTCTTCTTTTGCCCTTTAATTCGTCCAATTTTGAACATAGGCTTCCTCCAGTTTCCTCTATTCGCTTCTGTTTAGTGCTTTCTGTTTCCAGTGCGTTCCTCCTATATTTTTAATGTCGTCTCCCCATCTCATCTGGGGTCGTCCTCTTGCACTCTTTCCTGTCCATGGTCTCCATTGTTGTATCGTGGTATTCCACCTATTTTCCGTTTGTCTAGCATTATGACCTGCGAAGCTCCATTTTAGCCTGGCTATATGTTGTCCTGCGTCTTTGACTTTTGTTTTATTTCTTACCCGTATAGAGTAGTAAGCATACGTATAGATAAGGCCAGAAGAAACTGTTATGTGGAATAATCAAAATGTTATCGAAGATAAATGTATATCGAAGAATCATACGAATAACTTGGGTGTATAGAGTTCGTAACGAAGTTGCCTTGCATCTGATGGGAAAGTGCAACTTTCGGAAACGAAATGCGTGCGTGAAAGTGGCTCTGTTAGCACGGCCGTAGAAAATAGTTATTTTTCTACAACCACTATACAAAATGCACTTTTCTGCACAATTTTATGTTAGCAAACTTCATATTTACTCACAGTATAAGATATTTGACATTAGTGTGCAGAAAAGTGACGTTTCTGTGCCGCAAAGTGACGTTTCTGTGCCGCAAAGTTCTTTTCTGCACAGTTGACTACCTCATTCTGAGTAACGTTATATTCTGTTTACATCCGTGGTTAAACTTTAGACAAATATATAACCTATAAGACAATTATTATATTTAACTATAGCATAGAAACTAAATTATGGATGTTACAACTGTTTTATTTTACAATTTTATTCTTATTAAACATTTTATAATTACCAAATAACCAATAAGGATTTAGCATCATCTGCAAGAGACGTCGAATGAAGTAGGTTTTGTGTAAATCCGTGACTGCATAAATACAACGTCAATAATGTGTACCTAATAATTTTTTAAAATAGTTTAAATTTAAACAAATTAAGGCAGTGCATTAATTTTTTAACTGATTTCTGTGCAATTTATTTGGGTATAAGGAATTTAAATTGATTAGTATTAATTAAATACAGTTTAAAATTTATCACATAGGTACCTATTATAATTAATCTTCGTTTGGAAATTGTGATTTTTATTTTTAGGAAAAACTGTGCTTGTAGAAAAAGTATAGTGTGTAACACGTGCAGAAAGGTAATTTCTCACTCGTTTGAATTGCGGCACTCGCTTGCGCTCGTACCGCAACTTTTCAAACTCGTGAGAAATTAGTACCTTTCTGCACTTGTTGCACAATATACTATTTCCTAACTAGTGCGGAAAGTGATACTTTCACGCACGAGACTGCCGTTGACCCGAACGACGCGATAGCGGAATTCGGGCAAGCAGTCGAGTGCGGGAGACACTTTCCGTATAAGTTAGGAACAATATTTTTTCAAGAACCGTACGTTTGGAAAAAAGCCACAAAAAATAGAGTTATATCAATTTTTATTTAGAAGTGAAAATATACAAATTAGTTCTTTGACAAGGTTGTCAAAACCAAAATTTCAATAAAATGGGTTACCACAACGACGATATTGGTTTCCATGACGACGATTCAAAACCATTATAATTTTCTACTAACCGATCTGACTTTTAAATATGTCAAAATAATTTTATTTCATCGAATTATCAGTAGTAATTGCACAAGAGCTCTAAAATTATATATTAATTTTAGAGATCGAGTGCAATTTGTTGCGATTATTGCATCAATAAAACTGTTCAACACCAAAATTTTATTAAAATTTATTTATGTAAGTACAAATTAGTACAATTAAACGCACAGTTGCTGTAAATATTATTTTGACGGTTGAAAGTCATCACTTTTATAATTTGTAAAACATTAATTGTCATTAATGTCACTGAATGTATTTTTTCGTAGCAACGAAGGGCATCTGACGTAATATACTTGACGACGGGAAATTATCAAAAATTATCGATTTAATTTAGATTTATGTAGCTTTACATTGGTCAGAATCTCGTATGAATGAAATAATCGGGTATAATATCACAAGAGAGTGAGAATAAATTGAAAATAATGCGACAGTTTTTAGAAAATTTGTTGTCTGGCAATAGACACGAGAGCCCGCAGGGCTCGAGTGGCTATTGCCCAATGACAACAAATTTGAGTAAAAATGAAGCATTATTTTCTCATTTATTCTTACTGTCGTGTGATATTCGTAAGATTATTTTTTAATACGTATATTATGGATATTTTCTTAAATGTGACAGTTGCCAAAACTAGGAAACTGGTTGCCATTAAACAGAAACAATCTACTTAAAAAAATTCTATCGGTAATTTTCTACAGTATGTAGATAATTCTCAGTATAATTTTAATCTGATTGGACAGAATTAAACACGTGATCAAATATCTTACTATACGATTGGAAGTTAAAATCATCAAAAAATAATCAGTTTAATTTTTATTTCTGTAGCTTTCTATTGGTCAGAATCTCCTATGAATGAAATAATCGCTCTAATTTCATTAAAACATGAACACAATAAGGTAAATTTGAAATAAATTAGTAAATAATATCTAAATATTAGTTTATTGCATGTATTATAATATATTATAATACCATCTTACAAGATATTTTACTTTCCCGCACGCTGTGCGGGAAAACTTACTTTCACGCACGCCGTGCGGGAAAGTGCAACTTTCGGAAACAAAATGCCTGCGTAAAAGTGGCTCTTTTAGCATGGCCGTAGAAAAAATTAATTTCGCAATAACTATTGTAAAAATAAGTGTAGTGCTTTGAAATGTTTGTCAAATGAGGGTGATTTTATTTATTTTATTTACCCACGGGAAAACCCAATTAAGAGTAAAAATAAAATAAATACAATAAAAAAATGAGGTAAAATCATTCATTAAAATATAAAAATAAAAATAAGAAAAGCAAAGGCTTGAAAAATCACCAGGCAAGATATTCAAAACATAACAGTTGGAAAAATAAAATATAAAATGTACATATGTAACTGGAACAAATCAATAAAATTATACAAAACACAAATACAGTAATAAAATACAACAACATTGCAAGATGAAACCTAATTATCACATGGCAAGAGATCTCCTCAGTTGGCCCAGGCTTATATTAAACAGATCCATATCAAAACCGTTAAGGAAGCACATATTATATCTATCTAAAGGCATGTTACTACCGTAGGATGTTCTGTGAAAGGCCGTGTTAAAGGTAACATTGTAGCGTAAACCTGGATATGAAACATTAAATCTTATACTATCCAACAAACTGGGACAATCGATAAGTCTATTAATGATTTTGAAAACAAAGACACCTCCCGAAATATCACGCCTAACACTAAGGGGAACTAATAAACGTTGCTCAATCCTAGTGTAATCATGGTTCTCAATATAAGTCTGAGTTTTATAAGCACAGTATTTTAGGAACTTATGTTGGACTTTTTCAATAGTGTCAATATGAATTTGATGGTACGGAGGCCAAACTACCGAACAATATTCTAATATAGATCTGACTAGACAACAATAGATTAACCTAACAGCATCAATAGAGAAGCATTTAGAGTTTATTTTAACAAATCCAAGTAATTTAGAAGCTTTTACGGATAATGAATTGATATGCTCGACAAATGAGAGCTTTTCATCCATGATAATACCTAGATCTCTAAGAGACGAGACATATTTAAGAGGTTTACTGTCTATGTGATAAGCAGTATCAATTCTGTTTAACTTACGGTAAAAACTAATATATAACAACACTTCAATACATAACTGAAGATTATTGTAAATGCACCAATCAAATAAGCGATCCATATCAGCCTGTAAAAGTTTCTGATCCTCAATATCATTCACAACTCGCCAAAGTTTACATCATCAGCCAACATTAAACATTTACTATATAAGAAGCAATTAACGCTATCATTAACAAATAAGTCAAAAAACAGGAGAGACGTATGCCCACCCTGTGGAACACCAGAACTTACAGTAATAACATCAGAAAAAAGACCACCCACTTTAACTCGTTGGGTACGACCAGATTAAAAGTTTTTAACCCACTCAACAAAATGGGCATGAAAACCTATGGATGCCAATTTATTAAGGAGCATTTGGTGATCATCACGATCAAATGACTTACTGAAATCCGTGTAAATAGCATCAATCTGCTTACGATCTTCCATATGCTTTAAGAGATCAGATTGGTAGCAAATTAGATTCGTTACTGTAGATTTTTGTCTGCAAAAACCGTGCTGAGATTCAGAAATCAGACCCCTGCACACCCACGATAGCTGGTTAGCTACCAAACTATCAAAGAGTTTGGGAATTGTGGATTGAATGCATATACTACGATAATCTTCTATGTCATTCTTCTTACCTTTTTTAAATATGGGTACAAGAAAACTCTCCTTCCAAGCACCTGGAAATGTAGAAGACTGTAAGGATTTGGACTGTTAAGGTAAAGAGTTTAGTTGGTAAAATTTTAGGTAACCATAAGCTTGTGCTACATCAAAGCTGGATCACCTCCTGGACAATGAACTAGGACACCAAACTCATTATTGGACCATACTGCATTTGGTAAGTTGTAATCGCCAAACATGTAAATATTAAGTGATGGATACTGAAGAACAATTTCTTCCATGGATTGGCAGTGCCACATGTATGCTTCCCTGGGAGAATGAGGAGGAATATAAGTAAACTCAATAATAAACTTGGACTTACCAAACTGACACAAAATAAGAAGTTGTTCAATACTGTCTTCATTGATAGAGATATAATGAGATTGCAGCTTGCGCCTAACAAACATCAGGACACCACCTCCATTCAATCTGTCACTAGATTTCAGACTTCTCTCACAACGAAAAACATCAAAACCATCACATCTCAATTCAGTGTCCCTGAAGTTATCATTCAAATTACTCTCAACTAGTATGATTATGTCGTATGGACAGCATGACACATTTATTAACAGATCAGAAAGTCTTGTACGCAGGCCACCAACATTCTGATAGTACACTGTTAATGGGTAAGAGCAAGGTTTTTTGGTTTTATTTGACGACTACTGGCTCACCGTGACGGAACTAGATAGACATATTCTCCTCACCCGCATTTTCTCTCTCCAATAACGACTTTTTCGCTGCTTTATAAGCCTCTTGTTCCATTTTGGTTTGATCACTAGATATTTTATATCTAGATCCAGAACTTTTTGAGTATTGCTAGTTGTATAAAGAAGTACTAAACTAGTGCTCTGTAAGAAAGTGTGAAATTTCGCGACAAGAAGTTAAATTTCAGAAAACAAGTAATATGGAAGGTATACCACCCGAACCTCCAGATAAAGAGAAATTTTATGTAGAAATGGAAGGAGATGGGATGATGGAATATGAGGAATTAAATAAAAATAGGCTAAATAATAAGGTAACAAACAAACAAAACCAAACAAGTAGCACTATTGAGGTAAGTAACAAATTTAGTTCCAATAACGATGAAACTTTGACAAATTTAAATCAAACAGATAAGTCAGGTAAGCAAAATTTAAATAAAGTAATAAATTTAAGATTAAAACATAGATATCAATTTGGAGATAATGCACCTTATATAGTACACATAGAAAATAAAAACGGTAACATTGGTCGATTACACAGGATCGGCACGGCCCGTTTGATTTTAAGTGCAGTACCTGAAATTGAAAATAATATCACACAAATTACAGTAGTTGGTAGAAATAAAATCAAGGTAGAACTAAATAATTTTGCTAGTGCTAATAAATTAATTGATTCTGAAATTCTAAAAAGCAAACAGTACGAGGCATATATTCCAACGTTTTTTACTCAAAAGAAAGGTGTTATAAAATTGGTAGATAAAGAGATAGAAGATAATGATTTATTATCATTAATTAAACCTAGATTTGGAATTAAGTTCGAAGTATTACATGTAAAAAGAATTATGCGGAAAGTGACTCAAGATAATGGTAATACTATTTATGTAAAAACAGGAACCGTAATTGTGACTTTTAAAGGTCAGTCTATACCAAAAAATGTAATAATAGAAAAAATGATATACGAGGTGGAAAATTATACACCCAGAATAATCCAATGTTTAAAGTGTTTGAGATTTGGGTATATAAGTGCTCAATGTAGAGGAAAAGATAGGTGTGAAAGATGTGGCGAAGAACACAACAAATCTAATTGTTCCAATCCGAATAATTTACTTTGTGTATTGTGCAAAGGAAACCACAGCACTACTGACAAGGGAGCAGATTGTACAGAAAGACAAAAACAGGAATATATTAAAAAAGTTATGAATAATGAAAATATAACATATTATGAAGCTAATAATAAATATAAAAAATATTATTCAACAGTAAGCAAAGAACAAGAAAATACTTCCAATAAATATACAATATATAAACGAAAACGATCAAGTAGTATTGATTCTAGTAGTGTAGATAAAGAAACAATGGAAGCACGCAGAAAAATTTTGCAAACACCAAAAGTACAAAGTCAGACTTGTTATAATCTTAATAATCCCATTTATTCTACCAAAACACAAACACAAAACGATAATCAAAATAATATAGGAGAAATAATAGTAAATTTTATTTCAGCAACATTAAATCAAATTAATCACAACTTAGATAAAAAAAACGTTGGAATTATTAAAAAACAATATTTCACAATTATTATTACCTCGTGATGGCTAACGTTTCATTTCTTCAATGGAATGCGAGATCAATTAAAACAAATAAGGGATATTTAGAAAAATTCTTGTATGACAATAAAATAGATATAGGATTAATATCAGAAACTTGGCTAAAAAAAAGTAATTTTATTAACTTTACTGGTTATAATGTCTTTAGGAATGATAGAGATGACGGATATGGTGGAATAGCCATAATTTTAAAAAAATTAATTAAATTTTACAACAGTCCTACTTTTCACCAAATCAATGACATAATGTGCAATAGCATATCAATTAAAATTCAATCCGGCAAAAAGATAAACATTTATTCAATATACGTAAAACCCAATCTTAAAATCACAGTAAATGAATGGAAAAAGTTTTTTAATAGTCTAGAGAAGCCTTTTATCATTGGTGGTGATTTTAATAGCCACAATTATGTTTGGGGTTGTAGTACTGTAGACACTATAGGAAAAAATCTGTTAGAAGCTATTGAGGACTGTAATCTTGTAATTTTAAATAATGGTAAAGAGACTTTGATGCGTAGATCGAATAGCAATAATAAATCTGCAATAGATCTTACAATATGCTCAGCAAATATTAGTCATTTTTTCGATTGGGATGTTGTGGACGAGACATTAGGTTCAAACCATTTTGCTATTGTTATTATAAGTCAAATATTAATGTCAATAAAGCGGAATGTGTAAATACAAAATTCCAGTGGAACATAAATAAAGCGGATTGGTCTCTTTTCTCTTCTATCACTGATAATTTCATGGAAATTGATAATAATTTAAGTTACCAACAATTTTTAAATAAATTAAATGAATATTGTAAGATATGTATTCCGGAGAAGAGAACAGGGACTAATCCACGATTTAGAAAAACTTGGTGGAATGACAATTGTAAAAAGGTAATACAAGAACAAAAACTAGCCTTACGCAAGTTTAAACTACAGTCTAATATATAAAATTATATAAATTATAATAAATGTGTAGCAAAAACCAAAAAAGTTGTATTAGAGAGTAAGCGTAATGCATGGAGAAATTTTTGTAAAACTTTAAACAAAAATACACCAATTAAAGATATGTGGAATCAAGCCAAACGATTACAAAACATTTTTAAACCACAAGTAAATCCAGTGACGGAAGGAGAATGGGTTGAGGAGTTTTTAAGAAAATTATGTCCAGATAATATATTTTCAAAAATTAATGTAATGGAAAGGAAAAATTCTAACCATCCACTTTCAGTTCCATTTAGTTTCTGTGAATTAGAAATAAGCCTTAAGAATAAGAAAAATACTTCTTCAGGTATAGATAATGTACATTATATTATGTTGGCCAATTTACATCAAAAAGGAAAAGAAACACTATTAAATTTTTTTAATCAAATATGGCTATCAGAAGATATTCCAGATAACTGGAGAGAGTACCGGGTGATTCCTATTCTCAAAACAAATCGGAATCCTGATTCAGCAGAATCTTATAGAGGTATTTCATTGAGCTCCTGCATAACAAAAACACTGGAAAGAATGATAAAACTTAGGCTCGAAAGTTGGCTAGAAAAAAACAATAAATTATCACAAACACAATTTGGATTTCGAAAAAATCATTCTACTGTGGAAGCAGTGACCCATTTGGTAACAGATATCAATTTAGCGTTTACGAAAAATTCTTCAGTAATAGCTCTTTTATTAGATGTCGAAGCAGCATACGACAACATTAATTTAAATATACTATATAACAAAATGATACAAATAGGTCTGCCAGAATGTTTCTGTCAAAAAATAATAAAATTGTATGACTGTAGAAAAATTTATATATCGGTAAATAATAACACATTTGGTCCAAGACTAGCGATGGGTGGTTTACCTCAAGGAGGAATATTAAGCCCTTTGTTATATTTAATTTACACTTCTGATATAGAAAAACATTTACACTCAACAAAAATTTTACAATTTGCAGATGATATAGTTATTTATCAAGAAAACATTAAAATAGAAAATGCAGTCAAATCCATTGAAGAAGGAGACAAACATATTAAAATATGGAGTGAATTACATGGACTAAATATATCTGATTCCAAAACCAAATTATGTATTTTTACAAGAAAACGAAAAGAAATACCCAATTACATCTTAATAAACAATATATCCTATCCTGTACAAAGTTATGTTAAATATTTGGGTATTACTCTGGATAGACAGCTTCTCTGGAAAGAACATATAGACCATATAGTTAAAAAAACAGAAAAAGGAATAAACCTTCTTCGATTCGTATCACACTTACGTTGGGGAGCAGATCCAAATATTTCTTTGTTGTTATTTAAAAATAATATAAGAGCTATATTCGACTACGGATCAATATTATACAGTGACGCATCACAGTGTCATTTAAGTAAAATAGACAAAATCATTAATAAATCCCTTAGATTGTGTATAGGAGCCCTAAGAAGTACACCGATAAATAATCTACAAGTTGAATGCTGTGAAATACCGATGGATATAAGACGAAAAAAACTTGGCATCAGCCTTTTAGTTAGATTGTATGAAAAAAAGGCAATTTTAATTTCCAAAATACATCAACTGTTTTTAGCAGACTTGACAGAAAAATATTGGATAAAAAAGAAAACTCTAAATATAGTAGATTTATATTCAAAAATGATAATATATGATAAACAACTTTATAAATATGACATACACCCAAATTATAATATCGACTTTAATACTATGGAACAAGTTCAGGTATGCTTTTTAAGGGACTATAGCAATTTGCCTCTATCTTTAAGAAAATTAGTGTTTATCTCAGAAAGTTCACAAATGTTCAAAGATTGTTTTATGCTATATACAGATGCATCAAAAAATATTGAAGGTATGGGGTGTGCCTATTGGGATAGCAGTAATAAAATTAGTAAAATGTTTAAACTAAATTCTATTATGAGTATATACACAGCTGAATTAATAGCGATAATGGAAGCACTAAAATATTTATCTAATATAAATCATTCAAAGTTTATAATTTTTAGTGACAGTAAAAGTTCTCTTAGTAAAATTAGTGCTATAAATCCTAAATCAAAAGTGAACTACATTGAATTATATATCATAAATAAAATTATAGAACTTCAGCAACAAGGAAAGTCTGTTAAATTGGCATGGGTTAAAAGCCACTGTGGAATAACTGGAAATGAAATGGTAGATGAATTGGCTAAAAACGCGGTGACACAAGGAGTATTAACCCATTATCTTTGTACGCCAAAAGATATTGAATCAAATTTATTCAAAGAGATTAAGAAAGAATGGAAAGAAAGGTATATTGATGAAAACGCAAATACAGGAAACCACTACAGATCCATCAGAAACTATATAACGGATAAACCTTGGTTTTCTAAAATGGAGTCGACAAAAGATATGACAAGAACCATATGCAGAATTAGATTTGACCACTGTCTTACTCCATCATATTTATTTAAAATTAATATAGCTGATAGTCCACAATGTATTTGTGGACAGTTGGGCAATCTACAACACAAAATTTTGACATGTTCTCTTATCTCTAATAAAGTTAATATGTTTTTAAATTCACTGTATTCTTTGACTGATGTCCACCATCCCGTTAATTTAAATTATTTATTAACATTAGAAAATAATGAGTTGGTATACCGACTATTGTATAAACATATTTTAGATATTAAGCTTAAATTGTAATTGTAAAATATAGAGTAAGTATTTCTTGTAAATTGTTATATGTTAAAAGATAAAGAAAAGAAAAGAAAAAAAAAAGAAAAAGAAAAGAAATATAAAAAAAATAAAAAAAAAACAAAAAAAAAAGAAAAAAAAATATAAAAAAGATATATAAAAAAAATAGAAAAAATATATAATAATTAAAAAAATATAAAAAAAATATGTAGATAAAAATGAATGACGAACTTGGACAGTCCATAGTAAAATAGCTTTCGAATGAAGTAGAGGGCTAAAGAAGAATGTTGCAGTTTTTGCTGTGGAACTCTGAGAACATCATTTAGAAAAAAATAAATAAAAAAAAAATATATAAAAAATTATTAAAAAAAAATACAAAAATAATTATTTATTAGTAGAATTGTTTATTATATTAGTATTAGTTTTAGGATAAGATACGAAAAAATGACTAATAAAATAAAAAATAGTAAAATTGGCGAATGGATTTAGTGTCCGCAGTCATATAAACCCAAACAAACAACATATCTAGATCCACGAAGCTTATTGCGAGATTTCAGGGCCAATTGAACAGTGTTAGAGTCACATATAACTTTGACTGGTCTAGCACGATCAGAGACTTTACCAATACGTAGTACATGAGTAATTGTAGATTCTTCATTCTGTATACCAATCATTCGAAAAACCTCATGAACAATATTTTTATCGTGGTCAATTCGATCATTTAAGTTGGTGGAATTGGATTCAGGAATATTGTATAATATGAGATTATTAGCTCTAACTAAGCGCTGTTGTACTT
The DNA here is from genome assembly GCF_917563875.1 of Diabrotica virgifera virgifera. NCBI lineage: Eukaryota > Metazoa > Arthropoda > Insecta > Coleoptera > Chrysomelidae > Diabrotica > Diabrotica virgifera. The sequence goes on from NC_065448.1 coordinate 120,323,426, forward strand.
AATAGAAAACTGAACTAGTTTTAGTTTCGTTTTTTGTTTGATTTTTTAAATTAGCCAATTCTAGCTCTAAAGAACTAATTTTATCTTTCAGTGCTTTAATCTCTCTGAGTACTGCTGGGGCAGATTTGAAGGCATCTTTGCAATCACGACATAAAAAAACATGGATCTTTTCTGCAATACAATCGCCCTAAATTCAGTGCTAGACAAACCAAGACATTTCTCATTTAGATGAAATGGTAACTGTCAGCTACCACAAATGGCAATTTTATCATCATCAGCAATTTTATTGCAACAACCACATGTAAATTTGCCAGCGATAATCTCCAATATATAAACAAGACTTGCACTAGGTTAAACAATAAAAACAACTACAGTCTCCACTTGAGGGACATATTCAACAGGGTTCTTTGGTGCTTAATACGTGACAAAAATTTCAAAGCGATTCATTCGATTGTTTAAATTTTATTAAATTTTTTTATCCCAGAGAGCTTTTTTTACAATAACATAAGTCAAAAAAAAATAATGATAAAACCATTCAACAGGTGCCAAATTAAAGAGCATGAACTAAACTTTCAAATTGGTTTAAGGAAAGTAAATAAAAAATGCATTTATTAGTAATAAATAATTACGCAAAAGTATGTTCAATGTTTCCTTATAAACTTTTTATTTTTTTATATAATAAATTATATATTATACTTATTTATTACAATTTTTCATCAATTAGATATCATATACATATCATTATTTGGTAGTTGTGGACCTAAAGAACTGTAAAAAAATGATTTTTTTTTGAAAAAAGTTATTTAAGAAGTTTACAAGGAAACATTGACGATACTTTTGCATAATTATTTAATACTAATATATGCATTTTTTATTCACTTTTTTAACCATTTTAAAAGTTTAGTTCATGCACTTTCATTTCATACTTGTAGAATTGTTCTATCATTATTCTTTTCTGACTTATGTTATTGCAAAAAAAGTTCTCTGGAATAAACAATTTGAATAAAATTTAAACAATTGAATGAATCGCTTTGAAAATTTTGTCACATATTAAGTACCAAAGTACCCTAATTTGGCAAAAATTTCAAAGCTCTACACTATTTTTACAATAGTTAACGCGAACTTAATATTTTTTAAAACTTCGACCTTTTTCCGCAATTATATTAACAATAAATGAGACATTAAATTTTGTAATAAGTCATTTTAAATCTTTTTCCATTCTCTTGAAGATGCCTGTACTAAGAAAATCACAAGTCTGACTTTTTTCCATTAATTAAAAAAAAAGGAAAAAAGGCCGTTTTTGACACTAATTTCTTTATAAATAATGGCCGCCAGATCCTACACAGGAAATAGCTACAATTTGTTCCTATAGATATTACCTGTCAACGCTTCAGTACCCTGGTTGTTGAAGTGTCACGAACAGGGTATATTTTTGTCTTATTACCCTGGACCAAAAGGTAGGCGCCATATATGTGCCCGCCGCGCACTTCGCGCCGTGTGTGCGCCACGCGTTCGTGGCGCCGACAGAACTTGGAAAGTAGTGCGCCGTGTGCTCACCGTTTGTGCTATTTGTTCCATATTATACTTTAAAGCACGAACTAATTTAACGCACAGCGCACACATGGCGCGAAGTGCCCGGCTCGCATATCTATACGTACCTTCATATACTCAATTTAATAATACAAGGCACGGTAGATGGAAGAAGTGGGCCAGGTCGAAGAAGAACGTCATGGATTAAAAACCTGAGATAATGGTTTAAACTCTCCTCTTTTCCGAGCTGCCGTCAACAAAATTACTAGAGCCAATTCGATAGCCATCGCTCGATAATTGAGCACGGAATATTAAGAAGAAGAAATTCAATGGAAACAAACTCAGACTTACTGTCTCAGACTGGTGTGGTTCATATTCAATTACAACTAATAATTTTACTGTATATCTTATCTTGTACTGTATATCTTATATAAAATATTTATTTATTAATACTTCCTCTATTATGTTTAAGTATGAGCATAATCTGAAAGGAAACTGTAAACTGTACTTTGTCCTAGTCTAGAAGTGTTTTTTTTTTAATTATTATAGCTTCCTGTGTTATGCCGCACAATCAATTTATCATCTAGCACAGGGGTCGGCAACCTTTTTCGGATGGCGGGCCATGTTCAAAATAATTTTTTTATGCGGGCCGCATATTCAAATGTAGCTTAAATAGTCTTCTTCTTCAGTCTGTTTGCATCCATCCCTGGACAAAGGTCTCCCCATGAGTTCTTCACTTATCTCTGTTTTGTACTATTTAGGGCCAGTATCTTCCACCAATAGAGAAAAAAAGAGCTAAGAACAAAGATGTACACATGGCGTTTATAGACCTTAGGAAGGCATACGACACCGTGCCAAGGAAAGAACTGTACAAAGCAATGACTAAAATAGGGATACCACCTAACCTAACAGAAGCAATCAAAAACATGTACAGTGGAAATGAAGTAAATATAAAAATCGGAAACAAGGTAGTTGCTAACTTCAAAACAACAAAAGGATTACTACAGGGATGCCCAACGTCACCGACTCTATTTAAAATATTTTTAGAACACGCACTAACAACTTGGAAGACAAAGTGTAGGGGTATGGGAATACCGATAAGGGACGATTATCTCTACACATTGTGTTTTGCAGACGATCAGGTGGTGATGGCTCAAGATGAAGAGGATATCAGTTACATGGTAAGAAAACTAAAAGAGGAATACAAAAAGGTGGGCCTGGAAATAAATATGAAGAAAACGGAATACTTAGTAATATCGGAAGAAGACGTAAAAAACTTAGAAGTAGAAGAACAATTTGAAATAAAAGGAACGAAGAATTTTAAATATTTGGGCTTTATAATGTTGAAAAGCGGAACAACAGAAGCAGAAATAAAAACTAGATTGGGACAAACAAGATCTTGCATCAGACAACTCCATAATGTAATCTGGAATAAAAACATCAAGGGAAAAACAAAAAGAATGATATACCAGACAATAGTAAGAAGCATCATGACATATGCCGCAGAAATTTGGGTCATAAACAAAAAAACCCAAAAAAGCATTCTGGCAACCGAAATGGAATACTGGAGAAGATGCTGTGGTCTCACCAGAAGAGACAGAATAACAAATGACGAGATAAGGAGAAGAATGCAAGTGGAAAAAGATGCCCTGCAATATATAGACGAGAGAAGACTGAAATGGTACGGCCACGTACGCAGAGCAGAAAACACTTGGATAAACAAGGTTGCAGAATGGAGCTCAAGAGGAACGAGAAGAAGAGGACGACCTAGAAGATCTTGGAAAAATGAAGTCGACGAAGCCATGTCTAAGAAAGGATTGGAAGACGGAGACTGGGAAGATCGAAAAAAATGGAAGTCCTGGCTGACGGAAGGGAAACGGCATTAGCTGTAGACAACCCTTTATATATATATATATATATATATATATATATATATATATATATATATATATATATATATATATATATCTTCCACCTTTGTCCTGCTTCACACGTCCTTATTTTCGTTTATGTCCTTTCAGCTTAGTCCTAACATAGCTTGTTCGATGGACCTCTGTGTTGATCTTAATCTATATTCATCTTTCATCTCTTTTAAGATATTTATAACGTCATCGTTTGTAATTTTGGTAGTTCAGATTTTACATTTAATATTTCCATACCTCGGTTTTCTGGTTTTTCTATGTTGAACGAGTATAATTCTGTATAAATAGTAATATTCAATAATATTTATTAAATTATTTTTGTCATTTATAGTGATTCCATTTATATCTGTTATCAGGTGTATTTGTTGTCGGTCTTTCCTATTTGAGTTTTTAACATTTTCATACTCTTGATTTTCCCTATAATATTTTCGATTTGTTCGGTATTTCAGTCCCTGATATCTTGTCTTATCCTTTTTTATTGCCTTATTAAGTTCCTTATATTTTAGTGAATTTCGGTCCATGCAACTGTTGTCCTTAAGCGTCTGTTGTCTTTCTGTCTTTAATTTATTATTTTTCATAAGTTTGTTGGTTTTTCCTAAAATTACATTAGTGCATTGACGGGCCGCGCAAAAAGTTTCAAAGGGCCGCATGCGGCCCGCGGGCTGCATGTTGCCGACCCCTGACTAGCACATTGGTTTATTTTGCTGCCAACCATATACTTTTGCATTTTTTTGTGTTTTATCAAAGATAACATGAATTCTATGGGTATGGGTTTCAAATAATCTTCGTATTTAAAATGTATCCCAATTTTTGAATTATTCATTTTAAAGTGTTACTTACCCAATAGTTAAGCAGATACTATATTCAACCATATAGTATATGGAACTACCCGCAAAATTTTAAATATTTACCACATCTCGGAAAATGAAAATCAAATAATGTAGATTGCTCAAATCAAAGTTAAATTAACCTGACGTCAAAACATTAATTATTCCACACTATCGCACATCATATTGACACACATTTTGTTAGAAAGTTTTGGATTTAAACATTTCAAACGTTTATAAATTCCGATACGCTACAAATTTTAGTGGTGATGCCAGTAGGGAGTATTGGAACTACCGATCACTTTACAATTAAAATGTGTCATTTGTCATTCGTCATAATTAGGTGCAGCCAGGTTAAAAGTGGTATAAACTAATAAACCAAATATTTGAGATAAAATGTTGTCAAATAGAAGTGAATTAGAGGAAGTGGGTCAATTTATCCAATTCGTTATTATATTTAAATTTGCAGGTTGTTAAATGGCAAAATGTCGTTCTCCAATTAGATGGCAAAAGGTATATGTATATTATACAAGGTTACACACATATAGAGAGAAACAGATCCTCAAAGCAGAGAGACAGATAGGTTCCTTACTTAAACAAGCAAGGTAGGTTGCTTCTAAATAATTCAGAGTGCACCTGTCTGTGAATAACTACATGGCTGTATAGCGGCCTCGAATATACTGAAAGAGTATTTTATGCCTTCGTCTGTTCGGCAAAGCTTGACTGACGAGCCATAAATGGCGAAAGCGGTCTCAAGATGGCGGGACAGACAAAGATGTGAACGTTCCTTTTCGTATATTATTTTACATATTATTTTCATAGTTTTGAAAAGTAGAAATTTGCAATTATTTCCTGCTTGTTTGACGTCCTAGGCGTATTCTCTAAGAAATACCAGGCGCCATCTAGTGCTCTACAAGCAGAGGGACAAATAGGTTCCTTACCTAAACAAGCAAGTTAGGTTGCTTCTAAATAATTCAGAGTACACTAGTCTGCGAATGACTACATGGCTGTATAGCTGCCTCGGATATACGGAAAGAGTATTTTATGTGCCTGCGTCTGTTCGGCAAAGCTTGACTGACAAGCCATAAATGGCGAAAGCGCTCTCAAGATGGCGGCGCAGATAGAGGTGTGAATTTTCCTTTTCGTATATTATTAATTATTATTATTATTTTCATACTTTTGAAAAGTAAAAATTTGCAATTATTTCCTGCTTGTTTGACGTCCTAGGCGTATTTTCTAATAAATACCAGGCGCCATCTAGTGCTCTAAAAGCAGAGGGACCAGTGCCGAGTTAAGAATCCTGAGGCCCGTAGGCATCCCAAGCTATGAGACTCCTTAAGAAACCTAGGTTTCTCCGTTTTTAATAAGTTTTATTTTTGAAAATGTCCGTTCTCCTGTTGCGAAATAACCCAAACTGACTGTGAAGCAGAAATAAATTGTTTTCCCTGCAAAATTTGAAGCTGGGCTATAAAACATTTGAACTGTTCTAGTTCATTTCCAAGTTCAGATTCAATATCATCTGGATAGTTTTTATGTATGTAGTTTTGAAGTACACTCCTTTATTTGAGTATCAGTCAATTTTGGAAAAACACAAATGACCAAATACTGAGTTCATTGACCAGTACACTGTCAACCGACGACTCAGCTCAGTAATTAGAGTATAGTAGAGAATATTCAGAGTATTGTAGGTCGCAGGCCCTCTGCTAGCAAAATTATCTTTTTGGAATTTTAAAAACACCAAAAGTGAATTTAGAAGCTGAACTGCAGTTTGAAGTTATATCTCTTCTCTCTTCAATGATTTACTGACAGCGTTGATGCGTTCTAAAATTGTTACCCAAAACCCAAAACTCATTCGTTATGAATGTTTCTTCTTTTTTGACATTTAATTCAACAAATACTTAGCCTCATGAACTGTTTCTGCTTGCTGATTAGCGTCTTCAGCAAGAGTATGAAGAGCAGATTTGAAAGCGTTTTAACCTTTAGGCAAAAGTCTTATGGCGTGTGCTGCTTGTTCTTATAAGGACTAGATCGTGGCAAATGAGATCGCTTACGCATTTGATCATAACTTTCCAATGGTGGGTGGAGGATGAAAAAAAGTTGTACACAGACTGAACAAACCCAAAATACGATATTCTGTTTGAGGGAAAATACGTCAGCCAATCTCTTTTAATTTTTGTTCCACTGATTTGTTTTCGAAAAACCATAGATTGTATAAAATCTTGTAATGCTTTCAAAATTTCTTTTTGACGCTGAAACACTTACATCAAGGTTTTTACATTCTGAAGACCTTTCCCGATCCAAAATGTCCATAGTTCTTTAGTTACTGTATTCCGTAATCCTATGCCGTTCTCCGAATTTCTTCTTCTTCTTCTTCTTGACTGGCTTTACAACTCGGGGTGAGTCTTCGCCGCATCCACTATGGCCCTCCATCGTCTGCGATCTTGCGCTTCGATTTGCCATTGTTGTACCCCAATCCTAGATAGATCGGTTTCAACATCATCCTTCCATCTTTTTCTGGGACAGCCCACTGATCTTCTACCGTCTGGTCTCTCGAAGAACACTGTCTTTAGCACTCTGATCTTACTACATGACCTGCCCATCTTATCCGATTAGCTTTTATATGTCTGACGATGTTTTCAGTACCATATAGAGTCACCAATTCAGCATTGCGGCGCCTTCTCCACTCTCCTGTCAATTCATCTCTTTGAGGACCAAATATCATTCTGAGGACTTTCCTTTCAAATATCAGCAATTTATTTATTTCTCGCTGATGTAGAGTCCATGTTTCACTCCCATATGTAACAACTGGGCGAATAATTGATATGTACAGTCTTAATTTAGATTGTCTTTTCAGCAGCTTAGATCTTAATAATGATGATAGGGACTATAATGCTCTATTTCCCGCAGCTATTCTTGCTGAGACCTCTTTTTCTATGTGATTGTCCTCTGTGATTACTGCTCCCAGATATTTAAACTCTTTTACTACTTCAAAGTTGTGGTCATTAATAGTTACGTTCTGCCTAACTCTTGGTCTTGGATTTTTGGTCACCAGCATATATTTCGTCTTCTCTTCATTTATTCGAAGGCCCAGGTTACCTGTTTCCTCCTCGAGCTGTGAAAACACCTCCCTTACGTCTCTTGTAGAATGTGCGACTGCATCTAGATCATCAGCAAAGGCCAACAATAGTTTTGATCCTCGATTTGCGAATCCCCCTGTTAGTTCAGACGATATTTTACTTATTGCGTATTCTAAAGCCAAATTGAATAGCAATGGTGATAAAGGGTCTCCTTGTCTAAGCCCTGATGTTATACTAAATGGCATCGATGTTCTGTTTCCTATCTTTACCTGTGCATATGAGTCTGCCACGCACATTTGAGTGAGCTGCACTAATTTTCTTGGTATTCCCATTTCTAGCATTGCTAGCCATAGTCTGCTTCTTTTTATCGAGTCATATGCTTGCTGGAAATCTACGAAGATTTGGTGTACATCTCGGTTGAATTCCCAGTTTTTTTCTAATATTTGTCGGATGGTAAATATTTGATCTATTGTTGACCTTCCACTTCGAAAGCCGCATTGGTAGTCGCCTAGAATATCTTCCGAATACGGAGTGAGTCTCTTTAGTAAGATAATTGATAGAATCTTATATGCTGTACTAATAAGCGATATGCCTCTGTAGTTTCGGAATTGCTCTTTATTTCCCTTCTTATGTATGGGTATTATAACGCTTCCATTCCATTCTCTAGGCATTTTCTGCTGTTGCCATACTCTGAAAATAATGTCATACAATTTTTGATGTAAAACGTTTCCTCCTTTTTTTATCAATTCTCCATTTAGACCATCATTTCCTGGTGCTTTGTGATCTTTAAGAGATGCTATTGCATTCTTTACTTCTTGGAGTGTTGGTGGTGGTATTTCCACATCTGCAGAATGAAATGTAGTCTCTGATTCCTCCATCTCACTTTCAATATTTAGTAAATTCCGAAAGTATTCCTTCCATCGCTCTACGATTTCTGTTTCCATCATTATCAGTTCACCTGCTTCATTTCTCATAGCTTGTGTTACTCCAACATTTCCACCTTGTCTGACTGTCTTCACTTCCCTAAAGAATTTTCTTATTTGATTCCTCTCGCCACTTATTTCCATTACTCGTATTTGCTGTTCTCCGAATTTAGGACCCAATTTATCTGTAACTTCAATTTTTGACTTAGTTTCGGTTTCTGTTTCTTTAACTTCTTGAACTGGAATAGAACTATCGTTCTACAGGTTTTTTCATCTTCTTTAGTTAGGGAAGCTGTGTTTCCCTGAATTATTTCTATTCCATCACGTGCATTTTCATTGGTTGCTGCTTCACTAGCTATGGATTTCCGCGTGAAACTGAGTTTAAATAGGTTTTGCTTCTGTTTTGGATTTTGATTAAGGATTTACCCCCAAGAGGGGGTGAAAGTCACCCCCAGGGGAAAAGCACACATAGGCACAATATCACTTTTTTTCTTTGACATGTAAGCTATGCGTATGCCAAAGGACATCGCACACATCTTATGGAAAATATAATATCACTCAAATTCAATAAAATTTATACCAATAGATTCGTTTTAAATTAACGATTAAATCTTATCATTGCGCCAACTCTCCATTTTCAAAAATAATAGCAGAAATTGATATAAATAAATCTGAAATCAAATGGGTAGGTACATAAGTTAGAGAGAGAAAAAATATTTTAAAATACCCAGATTTTCGGTACTCCATAAATCAGCGGATTAGTTTCACTAATCCGCTTAGGCCCAGCGGGATTTAAGCTGTTATGAATAGCACTCAGAGCAATAATGATTGTAAACTAACATTTTATGGACTCCAAAAATGTGATTTCGATAAACTTTAATTGCAATTTGCGCCGTAATTAATCATAATTAAGAGTTGGCGCAATGATAAGAATTGATCGTTATATTAAAACGAATCTAATCGTAAAAATTTTATTAAATTTGAGTGACATTATATTTTCCATAAGATGTGTGCGATGTCCTTTCATGTCAATCCAAGCGGTTCTTTAAAATTTATAGCAAAAACCGTGAAAGAAAGACTTCTTCCTTTCTTGGCGCGGTGCGGACAGCGGACATGCGACAAAACGTTCAAACACTCTTTGTTTATATCTTTGTTGAACAATAAAAAAATTAATTTTTAGGAATGCAAATAATCCATCCGGGTGTAATTTGACATGAACTTTCAAATACTGTAAGCAGAATTGCTATTTTATTTTTTAATCAAAAGTGATTCGGGTTCAAAAATTACAATTTTTCGATTTTTTAAAAGTTTGACCGCGTTTATCTCGAAAACTGTGCATTCTAAGAAAAAACTTGTAAGAACATTTTTTGCTTAGCATGACCCAAAAAATACAAAAAAAATGTTTGTCGTGTGATAAATCACTTTTGATCTGCCGTTAACATAGAGGGGTGGGAGGGGGTAACAAGGCACCATCGCAACTTCGGCCAAGATTCAGTTTTTTATTTTTCAAGATCTCAGGTAAAAGAATCCGAACATAGTTGCCGGTCCTCAGGTTTTGAATACTCAAATGCTTCCAGGGCCTGCACTATAATGTCTATTATAACTCACTTTGATGAATTACGTGACTTTACTAACTTCGTCGTCGTGAGTAATAGCTATCATTACATGCTCATTGAAAAAACTACTATTATGTTATTAATTTTTACATTTCTGGAACTAATATTTTTTTAAATACAGGATAAGGTTACCGTATGTTGATTTACGTCCTTTTCTCAAACATACTGCTTTTGTATATAAATTATTTTTTCAAAACCTTTTTCAATTATTGGATAGCAGTAGAGCGTAAAGCTCACCACTATTTTTTGCAGTGTCCAAAGCGTAGTTCCGTTTTAAAAAATAACAATACTTTCTGCTAAAATATATGGCGCTTCCCGGTGTTTTCATTATCGCTGTTTTTCACTGAGTAAACCCTTTCATATTTCATACTGACGTTCAACCATTTGTGTAAATAATTTTGCTAACCTCAATTTACTGGCTATTAAGTCAATTACGTTTGTTTAATCACCAGCGAGTGTTGTCTGTTAGCACTTCAAATTTGTTTGAATAATGCGAAGGGAGTAGCGCTTCATCGCTGCGATGTAAAATATCGACTGTCGACTGCTATAATTACGTCCCTATACATAATTTCGATATTAAAACCCCTTGATTTTGCTGCTGTGAAAATTACGTTTAAAGTGTGAAAGCTCCGAGTTTTGTTAATCAAAAATTCAACTATATTTGTTTTTAGTACATAATAAAAATATTATATTAAACATGCTGTAAGATATCTGAACAAGACCACTCTCGACAAGTTTGTACTCATTTATTCATCACAAATGCTTAATTTTTACTTTCATGCTTAATTTCAATCCATAATTCTCCTTCAAAAGAACTTTCTTATAATGCGTTTTATTTTTTTGTGCATAACACTCATTATTAAAAAGTTTTCTCTATTACATACAGTGCGCTGGAATAAGTGTTACCCCTCCCTTTAACTTATTTATTTTTAGCACATAAGCAAAACGCTTGGACAGGTCGATTTTTAAGAAAATCATGGTACATTATAGCATCCATGTTTCGAACTTTACGCAATCTGTCTTCAGGGGACAGGCATAACTTTGATTTTTTTTAAATGGGAAAGTACATCATGTGACACCTCATTTAAAAGCTTTTAAAATACTGATTACAAAAATGGATTTTCTCAAGATTCGAAAAAATTGAAGGCGTTTAAACAGAATTCGACCGAAATTTTGCGCCTACCCTCTTAAATAGGATTAACCCTCGTAAGGGGGTGCTTAGATTCTTATTTAAACTACGGCGCGGGGTGCATTTGCACCCCAACCCTATATCCATTGTTTTTCATATGTGAACGTCGGGGAAATTGATTTGAAAGATAAATAGGACTTGCTTATTATACTATGAAACATAATTTTTCAAACAAAGTACTCATTTCTTCTTAAAAAAATGATTATCGTTGCAAGACCAATACATGAAATTTTTCACAGAGTGAGCAACACAAAGTTTTTACACACAATACAGTTATGTCGGGACTTTCTGTCTTTTTTCTGTGACATAAGTAACACCGACCTTGTCCGTAGATCTGTTAGCTCCAGGTGGAACATCAGAAACGTCCAATTCAGGATATGAAATTTTCATCATTTGCACCCTACAGTAATTTTTCCAAAAAAAAGACTTAATCGCAAAGAGTTTTAAATACTGTAATTGTGCGTTTAGAATTGAATTTAATGCGAATAAAAAAATGGACAAAAATCAAAAAAAATTATTAAAAAAGATAGGTGAGAAAAAGGAGGTCTGGGGTGCAGGTGCACCCCGCACCGCCTTACGAAGGTTAATATAAAGTATTATACATTTTTGTAATCAGTATTTCAAAAGCTTTTAAATGAGGTGTCACATGATGTACTTTCCCATTAAAAAAAAAACAAAATTATGCCTGTCGCCTGAAGAGCGATCGCGTAAAGTTCGAAACATTGATGCTATAATATACTATAAATACTTAAAAATCGACCTGTCCAAGCGTTTTGCTTATGTCTTAAAAATAAATAAGTTAATATGGGGGGGAGGTAACACTTATTCCAGCGCACTGTATATATTATAATGTACCTATACATGTATTTTCAGTTTTTTCAAATATGTTGTCGTGTGATAGCTCATCCGAAAGTTTAATAAATGCTCTATCATTCACTAATATGCTCGACAGATTTGACACTATTCAACTGACTAACATATTACAGGAATACCAGGTAGTAAACACCTTTGTCTATCTCGGGTCTAGTATAACTAACGATGGTAACTGTGAATCAGAAGTTCGAAGACGTATTGGTATGGCAAAAAATGCGATGAGTCGCCTAACTAAAGTTTGGAAAGACAGACCTATCTCTCAAAATATCAAGATGCGACTGGTGAATGCCCTTGTATTCCCAATATTTCTATACGGAGCAGACACTTGGACTATTCGCGCATGCGAGCGCCAAAAAATTGATGCCTTTGAGATGTGGTGCTGGAGAAGAATGCTGCGCATACCTTGGACAGCTCATAGGACCAACGTTTCCATTCTAAACCAACTCAACATTAAAAAAATGCTGTCCACAATATGTCTGCAACGAATTCTGCAATTCTTTGGTCACGTGGTTCGCAGAGGTAATGCCATTTTAGAGAGATTAATTGTTTCTGGAAACGTTCCGGAGAGAAGATCAAGAGGACGATCACCAACTAGATGGTCTGACCAAATAAAGCATTCAGCTGGAAACTCATTCTGCGAAGCTCTTAGAGCAGCTGAAGATAGAGACCAATGGAAAAACATTGTTAGGAATATTGGAAGAAATCACGATCCTCAGTAATGGGGAAACGACATGAGAGAGATAATTATTTATACAGGGTGCTCAAAAAAATAGTTTGAAGAGTGGTGTCATGGCAAAATTAACAGTGCCGGAACGCAGTGCCGGAACGCACTGCTAATTTTTGTTTACAAAACCTAAATTCTCTATTATTTTTTTTTTCTTTTCTTAGCCAGTGCCGGAACGGCGTTCCCACGCGTTCCCGCACCATGACACCACTGGTTTTGAATGAAATTAATAAAGACAAAAAGGAGACAAACAAAACTCGAAATACATTTCACTGTGGTCCGAAAATTGAAATAAATGATTATTTGATAAATATATATTGTTTTTCAGTTAAATTCAAAATTAACGCTGCCACCCACCTGTTTCTTAGCAGTTCAAACATTTAATTTAAGCGAAAAGTAATGTTTATCTTCCACAAATTAATATTTTTATCTATTTTCTGACAGAAGTAAAATGTATTTTGCACTAATTAAATTACATATACATATCCTTCTTTTGTCTCAATCAATTTAATTTAAAAAAAATTTTTTGGACACCCTGGAAACATAATTATATTAATGTTTTTATTAGTGAATAGAGAATTAAATAAGCTTCCGAATGAGCTATCACACGACCCCTGTTCTTATTAAAAAAAATCATCGATTACGTCATCACACCCAGATGGATGACGTCACTAGTATGGTATATATATGCCAAAAAATTATAATTAAAAATAAAAATCAACCTGTTTCGGGATTTATCTCCAGAGTTGTCCATTCTCGATAAAATTAATTTAGTCCAACTCAAACGTTCTCACTGTATAATTATTTAATTACAACAATATAATAAATATCTTTAAAAGCAAACTTAGCTGTTTACAGCGCTCCTATAAAAATACGTGATATCTAGAATTAGAACGTCTCGAACAGTCCATCTCTATCGTCACTACTCAGAACGCCGCGGCACCCTAATAAAACAAAAATCAAATAAATAAAAATCAAATACAAAATCTGCACAAATCGGGGGCAGTTAGCATAAGGAATTTTTTATGCAGACTGCCCCCGATTTTACATAATATGCCAAACCAATCGTAGAATCAAAAATAGCATCTATGAACACTCCATTTCTGTTCGCAATTCTAATTTAATTTCAACTCTGGGTATACAACATCTTCATCTTCATATAGGTTCTTCTTCTTCTTCAAATGCAAATCCACTAATGGATGTTGGCGATCACATTTTCCATTAACTCTATGTTTCTTGCAATGTGTATCAGATATTGTATGTCGTTAATCCCTGTCCATTGCCTTATGTTTCGGAGCCAGGACATTTTCTTGCGTCCTATTCCTCTCTTGCCTTCAATTTTACCCTGGATTATAAGTTGAAGGAACTGGTATTTTTCGTTTCGCATGATGTGACCCAAATACGCTTTTTTTCTTTTCTTGGTGTTTTCGAAAAGCTGACGTTCTTGGTTGATTCTTTTAAGGACATCCACATTTGTGACTTTCGCCGTCCATGGTATCTTTAGGATACGGAGATAAAGCCACATTTCGAAGGCTTCTAATCTGTTTATATCCCTCGTTTTGAGTGTCCAGCCCTCTATGCCATATAGCAGCACCGACCACACGTAGCATTTAGTAAACCTTAATCTCAGTGTAAGGTCGAACGCTGAGCAGGTCAGTACCTTCCTGAATTTTACGAAAGCTTGTCGAGCTTGCTCAATGCGACATTTTACTTCCCTGTCCGATGCCCAGTCTTCAAAAAGCCACGTTCCTAGGTATTTGAATTTGCTCACTCTCTCAGTGGACTTAGTATTCAGTGTTATGGTGGAGTTTTCAAATGCATCCAAGTTTCTGGAGATGATCATGAATTTTGTCCTTTTGGCATTAATCTCTAATCCCATTCGCTTACTCTTTTCCCCGATTATAGTGACAAGTTGTTGAAGATCTGCTATGTTGTCGCAAATTAAGACAGCATCATCAGCATATCGTATGTTGTTGATCAATACTCCATTCACTTTGATTCCCATCTCTGCATCTTCCAAAGACTCTTGAAATATGGCTTCCGAATAAATGTTAAATAAAAGAGGGGAAAGCACACATCCCTGCCGAACACCCCTTCTTATATGTATGGATTTGGGTATAGAATTGTCTATTTTTAATTGTGCTGCCTGATACCAGTACAAGTTTTCAATACATCTTATGTCTTTTTGGTCTATATCAAGCTTCTTGAGGATCTGCATTAACTTGTGATGTTGGACACGATCAAACGCTTTCTCGTTGTCTAAAAAGTACAGGAATACGTCCTTTCTCTGACCGTAACAATTTTGGACCAACACCTGTGTTGCTACTATTGCGTCTCTTGTTCCCAAATCTTGCCTAAACCCAAACTGGGAATCACTGATATCCCATTCACATTTTTTGTATAATCTTTGATGCAGTATTTTTAAGAATATTTTTAAAGTGTGACTCATCAGGCTAATGAGTCTGTGATCCTAACATCTTTTTGCATTGACTTTTTTGGGTAGGGGAATAAATGTAGAGAGCAACCACTGTTGAGGATAGCAACCAGTTTTATAAATAAAATTAAATATTTTATGTAGTGCTGAAATAGGTTATAATAGGTTAGGGCTAATAGGTTACAACATTGATTTTGAAATTTCCAGAATAGCCCCCCATCCGCTTCTAAAATCAAGAATTATCCGAAAAGCAATAGAGATTTGAAAACGGCTGAACTGTTTTAATAAGAGATATAACAACAGTCGGTTACCTTCGAGATATTAAGATCTCTCTTTAAGAAAACATTCCCGCTTCATCTAACAATCAAAATCCCATCGTCAAGAATCTTCGCACCAACCCCCACCTAACCGCCATGTCAGTGAACCCTACCATCGACGTTATAAATTAACAATTCGCCGTCCCCAGCAGCAGTACTGCAGTGTCGTGACGAGTGTAGTGTCTGGGGACTCGAGAGACTGAGATTACCTAGAGTTCCAATATAGAGAGTCCATTTAGACAGGTTCTTTTCGGTACAGCAACTCCATAGGTGGCAGTTCAATCAAGTTCAAACATCATATATATAACATTGTCTGCACAAATGTAATATAACAACAATTTTATTCAATTTAAATGCCATAATATGCCATAAAATATATACCTAATATTTTTAGTGACTTCAACAATTTATACCTTGTAAGTAGCACTAAAGATGTAATGGTAATCCCGAGAACCTTCTGTGGTGTAGCCCGAAAAGTTTCTCTCTAATAAAACTATACCGTTTATAAAGAAAATTTTTAATCTCTCCATTAAAATACATCAGTAACAATTTAGTCCAGTCGCTAGAAATTTGATCCCTAAAAATGAAACGAACAAGCTGAGTTTTGCTGAGAAAATACAGGGTGATTGATTAGTAGGGTAAAGCTCAATAGCTCCGCTATAGTAATAGGTAGCAATAAAAGTTAATAACAAAAATTTTAGCCACCTTTGAGCTTCACATTACAAAATTAGTTAGAATGTTACAGGGTGTTCGATAACACAGTGGCAGACCTAATTTTTGTTTTTTTAAATGGAACACCCTATATTTTATTTTATATTCGAAATCTTGTTAACTTCTCCATCACAAAAATATAAAGGTTTGTAATGTTATACAGGGTATCTACAAAGTTATAACCAATTTTATATGAAAATCGTAACAACTTCAACTCCCTGTATAAATAAAAATAGGCACAACAGCAATGGTTTATTAATTCCATATTTTTTTATTTATTGTAAAATTTTTTAAGAATTATTGATGTTGCTAATTTTCTTTATCAAATACAGGGTGAGTCAAAACGCAAGCACATTATTTTCTCAGTAATGTTAAATGGAACACCCTGTATTTTATATCATTATTGAAAATTAAAATTAACGTACTTTAATTTTTATATAACATTCCCTATGCCCAAATTTATTAGTTTTCGAGATATTTTCATTTTTCGGAGCAAATTATTTTAGGTGTTTAAATTTATCTAAATTTTAAGTAAGCCATGACTGAATTGACAATTCAAGATTACCGATTATCAATCCGGTAATCAATGTAACACTGTAGCAAATAAAGAAATAAAAATAATTTATTATTAATACATTTTACAAACAAAAACACAACCACTCACTACATGCAACATTTTTGAAACAATTAAAAACTATCTTTTTATGTAAATGCAACAAATAAACAAAGAAAATTAGTAACAAATTTTACAAAAAAAAAACAGAAACAAAAAATACAATATTTTGTGAAGACAATTAAACACTACTTTTGTATGTAAATGTAACAAATAAAGAACGAAACATAATTTATCAGTAATACATTTTGCAAAAAAACATGTTTGAAAAAAATTAGAAGCCACTTTTAATAAAATGTTTTTAATATTTAATTACATAAGGTGTTCAAAATTATCTCCTAACACATTTATGTACGCCTAAAAACGATTATTGAATGAGCTACTTACTCTACGGAGCATTTGTAAATTAACACATCGAAATACACTTTGTATTCTATTTTTCATCTCATCCCTTGTTGATGGAGGTATTTTATAAAGTTTATTATTAACGTAACCCCAAAAAAATCAGTCCAGTTTATTAAATTCTGGTGATTTGGGTGGCCACGCTACTAGTCCATTGAAAAATGAAAATATCTCGAAAATTTAGACATAGGGAATGTTATCTAAAAATTAAAGTACGGTAATGGTACTTTTCAATACTGATATAAAATACAGGGTGTTCCATTTAAAATTACTGAGAAACTAATGTACTTGCGTTTTGACTCACCCTGTATTTGATATAAAGAAAATTAGCAATATCGACCATTCTTGAAAATTTTGACAATACGTTAAAAAATATGGCATTAATAAACCATTTTTGTTTTGCTTATTTTTATTTATACAGGGAGTTGAACTTGTTACGATTTTCATATAAAATTGGTTATAACTTTGTAAGTACCCTGTATAACATAACAAACCTTTATATTTTTGTGATGAAGAAGTTAACAGGATTTCGAATTTAAAATAAAATATAGGGTGTTCCATTTAAAAAAACAAAAGTTTGGTCTGCCACTGTGTTATCGAACACCCTGTAACATTATAATTAATTTTGTAATGTGAAGCTCAAAGGTGGCTAAAATTTTTGTTATTAACTTTTATTGCTATCTATTACTATAGCGGAGCTATTGAGCTTTACCCTACTAATCAATCACCCTGTATATGTAAAAAAAAAATAGTAACAGTCTCCCGTCTTATACCGCCAACGCCGCTTTGGGATTATAGCAGGGTAGTGGGGTAGTCTGCTATCTCTAGGGCCTACAACAGGGGTCACCAATTAGTTTCCCTGAGGGTCCGTTTCGAAAACCTATGACACTTCCGGGGTCCGGATTTATGCTGCCTGTGTCTGACTGTTCTGATTCGGTTTCTTTGTGGATTCTTGTTAAAAAATATCCCCTATAAACAAATCAGAAGGGTGCCGGGCGAAATTTTTGGGCAGAAATTGTTTAATATATTTTTTTAACCAATTCAAAACGTCACCTTTTTTGCTCGAGATAATATGTTTTTAGCATTTTTGGGTCATCTTAAATAAAAAAGATCTGTCATTTTATTAAAACTTAGGAGTTTTCAAGCATAGCAAATGCATATTTTCGCATTTTTCAGATTTTAAATCGCTTATAACTCGAAAACTATCAACTTTTCAGAAATATGACCAAAGACCTTTATTGCTTCTAATTACCCAAGAAACCCAAAAATACATTTTTCGAGGAAAAAAGTAATTTTGAATTTGCTTAAAAAATTGTTTCACCCGGCACTCTTCCGATTTGTTTAAAGGGGACATTTTTGAACAGGAATCCGCAAAGAAATCGAGTCAGAAACATTTTTCATACGAAAGTGGCCTCACACATGGACTAATATGGAAAGGAAAACTAATAGTATCTGATTGTTTTTTGGTTACTGTATACTTTTCGGTAAGTTTTCCTGGTACACTAAATAAAAAATGAATTCATTGTGTATTATTTTGATGTTATTATCAGTATATTTTGAAAACAGCAGTATTGTAAATTACTACTGAGAATATTTTAAAAATTAGAAATTTATATTTTGAATGCTAATGAGGTTTTTAGACATCTTCAATTTTGTAGAAAGGAATCTGAGGAATTTAAAATAAATAATCGTAGTACAAAATGCTAATTAACATGTTACCTTTTCTACATTATTTTCAATGCAAGGTGTTTGTTGCAAACTTATTAAAGCTGAAAATTATTTTAATTAAATGCACATCTGAAAAGTACTCCTACTTAACATATAGTAGAGAGGAAATGAATATAAAAAATGCACATGACAATTTTATATTACAGCTTATTTAATTTCAAAATTAATGATTAATAAGTATAACAATGAGGGGGAAAACTCTTTACAAAATTAAATTATCAGAGAGAAAAATGACATTTTTTTATGTACAACCTGTCTGAAGTTTGAAAAGAATTTAGTGCAACGATGCCCGATTTCACCAAAGATACCTAAACAGTTGCCTTATTAAGTAATTCTTATCGATAGGAACTTCTTAAGTCAATACTTAGAAACAATCGCATTTCACAACTAAAAGAACTGCTTATCTAGGAAATGCTTTCCTAGGTATTACCTACGGTGCGTTTGAACTATTTTTGATAAATAAAAAGAACAATAAGATGACATTTTCTTACTTTTTCGATTATTTGTCATTATTGTTTGTTTGCCAATTTGGTTTTATTCAGTTTTGTACAATTATAGTTATTTTGTATGTTATTTGTATATACAGTGAAATTGAGGAAAAGAAAAGAGTTGTAAATTTCACATATGACGAAAAATTGAAGTTGATTGAATTGTCATTAACGAAATAATTTTAAAATAAATAATATGTTGAAAATTGCTTTTTATTATTAATTTTTAAATGACACACTTTTAGTTATAATCATGAATGGGTTTTTGAAACACAACACTAGTTTGTTAGGTAGTAGGTAGACTACATAATTTTGTCAATAGACCTGTAAAAAACTCCAAAGGATTTTCTATATTTTCCAACACATATTATATAAAAGAAAATACAAAATTTCAACTAATATACTAATTACAGGATAACAGCAAAATTAAAGTAAGAAGCAAATTATTGACAAACGTCAAAAGTACATTAGTCAAAATTGTAAAAATATAACCTGACTGTCAACGATAAGTAATACCTAAAGTTTAGGGAGATCGAAATCCGTATCCTAATGTAAGGTAATGCTTAAGCGGTTTAGGCAATTCGTATCCTATGGTGAAATCCGTTTTAGAGGTAGGAAGTGCCTAAACCCACTTAGGTAATTCTTAAATATTTAGGTATCGTTGGTGAAATCGGGCATTAGTCTCATTAGGGAGATCATATTATTTATCTGTTAAGTGAGAACTCTACCGATTTTTAATAAAGTTCATTCTTGATAAAGCGGCTTCGCACACATAAGTTGAAAGTTGAGCCAAACATAGTACACAATTTCATGGCCAAACATTTTCAAAATTGCCAAACACTAGGTATATTCTGAATTTATTGACGGTCCGCACAAAACTAGCTCACAGTCCGGATGCGGACCGCGGTCCGCTAATTGGTGACCCCTGGCCTACAGTATACAAGGAAGGTAATCGGGTTCGTGCTACGCTTCAAACGCCTACTCCTGGTTTTACCCAAGGTACTCATTTTATTCAAGCTCAATCGACCTGGGGCCTATAGATATTTTAAAAATGTCTGGACGTTCTCGCCGGTGCTGGCAATCAAACCGCGGCATACCTGCGTGGAAGTCTGACATCTACCGCCTAAGCTATTCGGCCCTTGTTAAAAAATTTTTGGCTATAACTTTACTGAATACGCCTCAAATATAGGAATAGGAGTCCACGTCATTTTTGAACGTTTGGAAGACATTTTTAGGTCTCGTGATAAATAAATTACGGTATTCCTTTGCAATGCTCATGCTCACAATAATATCGTATCAGTCTGCTACTTCCCGATTCACACCCACAATCCCCAGTCTCCAACTCTTGCATCTTAAATGCCACGCCCCCTCAAAAATCTACAAAATCACGGTATATTTATTTTTTATTGCATAAAGGTACAAAAGCAAACTGAATTTATTATTTATGGAGTTCTTGCTGAATTTATTATGTATACAAACAGAAAATATTTACTAAATAACAGACTCAAATTTTTTTTCTATTATTGGCCTGTGCTATTGATAATGTTGGCAAATCTACCAGTTATTTTTATAAAAAATATCCTGTTTTCTGTGACCGATGTATATCCCTTTTATCGATTCCGGTTGAATCAAAAGCAATTTAAAATCTTTTTAAACCTCTCTTCTATGAAAGAGCGGTAGTCATGTTTCTTTTCAGTTCATCTCAGATCCCTAGACACAGCGACTTGAGTATTTCATGTAAAAAGGGCATTAATATCCAGGCACCAACTATGTTGTTTCAAAGTTGCGACGATCATCGATCACAGGTTAGTGATAAAAATTTAATGCATCTTCCCTTAGACGAAATGAATCCTTGTTAAATCGGGGGTTATATAGGCTTAAGGAATATTCAGCACGAGACCAGCTTTTAGAAATCCCCGCAGCGAACGTTCGTCCCATTACAGGATATAGTCTTTGATTATTCCGAGACGTAATTGCGGCTGCTTTGTCCTTTGAGGGCTCTGGCCTATTGTCCGGCCTTCGGCTGAGATAACATCTTTCCTTTCGGTCTCTATCACTCTCACTCCCACTTGTACTAGCTGAACTTGTCGAGTCTTTTAAGGGAACTAAAATGCTTTTCGGTCCATTTCACGATCAAAGAGGATTTGTTGGAAAAGAAATCTGTTCAAGAGAATGATTATAATTAAGAAAAAAGCAAAAGTAACATTCAAATGTTAACGTCCTAATACCAATTTTATCTGGGTATTGACTATTCACGGCTAAAATAAAAATTATTCAACTAAAAAGTTTTATAATTTGCGGTCATTTTTGTTAATTTTTGTTAAGGTGAGCCAAAACGCGTTCCAAGATTGCGGCTGTAATTTTGAATATTTTTTCGAGATATTTGGCACACGTATTCGTAATATAATAAAGAATGGCGGTACAGAATCCAATTTGAAAAATATATTAATATGTGGAAATTACTCTGTAATTAAATAAAATATTAAAAAAACGAGCCTGTACCGCCATTAAGAAGAACAAAAAAATACACTTTCTCCAAATAAACTTTTTTATCCGATGCCTAGATTTTGTGTCATCTTGGAACTACTAATGAAATAAAAAATTTTAGTAGTTCCAAAATGACACAAAATCTAGACATCGGATAAAAAAGTTTATTTGGAGAAAGTGTATTTTTTTGTTCTTCTTAATGGCGGTACAGGCTCGTTTTTTAATATTGTATTTAATTACAGAGTAATTACCACATATTAATATATTTTTCAAATTGGTCTCTGTACCGCCATTCTTTATTATATTACGAATACGTGTGCCAAATATCTCGAAAAAATATTCAAAATTACAGCCGCAATCTTGGAACGCGTTTTCGCTACCTGTTGATTGCTACTGTTTCCTCTTAAGAAAATGCCACATAAAATATGAACTAGGTTAATATATGATTAAAAAAGCCCCTAAAAAATGGTCTTAAAATTACCAAATGGCTTGAACATGAAATAGTTTTACATTTACTATTAAAAAAGACGCTGTACAAGTCTTAGATGTATTAATCAATTTTAAACGGAAGTTACATTAGAATGGTTAGAAAGAAGATTGTCTTGAACGTAAAGAAGTAATGAAGAAATGTGGTAACAAGGACTAAAAATGTTACATTCCCTGCGGTTACTAACACAAGGGCAGACCAGGAAGAAATAGTGTGTAACCTACAGAATAACGTGTAAGATGAAACCAATATTGAATAGGTTAATGAAATATTGGTGGACGCGCTAAAGAAGGCACAGAAGAAATGTAAAGTCAACTAAACATGGAAAAATGATAAACTCACAGAAGACCCAAGAAACTTAATGCAAAGAAGAAGGAAAATTAAAAACAAGCACACAACGAACATTGCAGAGGTGCGAAATATAAAACCACATCAAAAACTGTTAGAAATGACATATAAAGAACTTTAACACTAAAGAAATAACTAATACATACAATAGAACAAAATTAAATCCAAAAAGTTATATCCTGTCCACAAACAAGGCCATGCCGTGTATGAACAACAACAAAATCTGAAAATTGTCGAAGAGTACTATATATAGAGCATTATATTGTATAGTCCATATGCTTAAATTCCAAAGGAAGAAATCCCAACCACACAAAATACCTGGAGAACATGGCATTTTAAATGAAATAGCAAAACTTGGAGGCGAATGCGCCATAAAAGCTTTAAAAACTCTTTATAACCTTCGTTGAAGGAATTACAGCAGAAAAATGGACTAGTGCCGTTATGCTAATACTTCATAAACGAAAATTGGAAACTACAGAACTATCAGCTTGTTATCTTATATAAGCTCTTTATGAGAATAATTACTAACAGACTAGGAACTAATCAAGACTGTCAACAATAGCTATAGCAATAGGGATTCAGGGGTAGCTTTGAAATGAATAAGAACCTCCAAGTAATAAAATCCTTAACAGAGAAAATTAGAGAATATAACAAGCCACTGATTAATATTTGTATACTTTGAGAAAGCGTTTGGCTTAGTCCAGCATAGCTCCATGTTAAGAGCTCTTACAGAGGAGTGCAGTGTTGAGCATAAGTACATAAATCGTACTATAATCTTACTATAATAATCTTATAATCTTATAATCTTACTATAATCTTACTTATAGGATCATATTAATAGCGCAGCAGCTGCAGCGAGAATGTACTTTGACGACACAAATACATTTCCCTTGGAGAGGGGTATTAGGAAAGGAGACACCATTTCTCCTAAAACTACATTGTTACCGAGTGCTATGAAGAACATTAATTGAAAAAATATTGGAGCCAACATAATTGGGGAGTTTCTGTAGTTTCGTAGTCCTTATCGCAGACCAGGTAGATAATGCCTGACAACTTCTTTAAATAACTATTCTAATAATTGGGAAATAAGCGACAATTTAACTTGAAAAACATAATTTTATTGGCGTCCAAAACGACGTCCGCATAATTTTGACAATGACGTCCGATATGGATGTCAAAACGTTAATAAAATTATTTTTTTCAAGTTAAATCATTGTGGCTTACTTCCCAATTAGAATAGTTAATTGGAAAAATGCCACAAAGAAATAGCTTCAGAATAATATTAACTTCTTCAATACCTTGAGAACTCTGTAACACGAGTTGGCTTAAAATTTACTTTTCGAAAACACAAAACATTATGACAATCTTGTATTTGCCAAAATCATTTCTGCTAATCAAATTGAACAAGTGTATACCTATAAATATCTCATTCAGTATCTCATTGAGTATATTAAGCGCTGCCTGGCTATCTGTGAAGATGACAATTAAACGGTATGTTTTTCTGTCTTTATATTTTTTCTGGTATGCAGTGATACATGGCCGTTATTTCCGCTTCGTGCTGCTTTGTCCCTTGTATACCGGTAATTGAAGAAAAATTTGATGTTTTATAATTAGAATGATTTAATAGTAAAACAAGGTTATTAATTCCAACACCTTTTCAGAATATCAATTATGGATATTTTGAAATATGAAAGCACTTGATGATACTCATTGATTATCTTAAGCGCTGCCTGGCTACCTGTGAAGACGACAATTAAACGGTAAGTTTTTCTGTCTTTATATTTCGTCCACGCAGTGATACATTGACATTATTATTATAACTCAATTATGTAGAGACCAATTCTAAGCTAGTAAGCAAGTAGACCTTAGGTTACGTTCACGACGGAGACCATCGTATGGTATCCTAGCCTAGAGCATAGTATCCTACTCTTCATATTCGTGAATTGTCGAATATAAAATAATGTATTTATTTTACCTGCCGATCGAAACCATAGTATCGATCGCTATGTAAAATAAATGCATTATTTTGAATGCCAGAATTCACGAATATGAAGAGTAGGATACTATGCTCTAGGCTAGGATACCATGCGATGGTCTCCGTAGTGAACGTAACCTTAGCAACATCACGGTAGCCTGGATACCGGGTCACGTGAGTCATAAGGGTAATAAAAAAGAAGATAAATGACCAAACAAGGCCCGTAAATGCCATTCGTTGAACGGGAAATCTTCTGCGACGTTACAAATGCAGTACCCGGTTTTTCCGGGAGATTCTTTCGGACAAGTCCCGATGCAACTTGCATCTTTAACCCTGTTTAAAGTAGCTAGTGTCGATGCTCACATTAGCCCAGGGGGACCGACGGCTTAACGTATCCTCCGACGATGAACGGTTCGTACCACTTTTAGAAATTAAAATGTCGTTTTTGGTGCCGAGAATCGAACTCGTGCGCTCTGGCCAGTATCTTGCCGATGAGCTACGGCCGTCCACATAACCTGCGCAGATTTTGTCACCTAGGGGAGAAAATAGTGGATCATATTTGATGTAAGTGTGAAAGCTTGGCAAATGTGCGGTTCTTTGCTAGGCTGTCGTCCTAGACACAGTAGATGTGAATAATAAAACAGTAGATCTGAAAAGGTAGCACTGGAATAGGCCAAAACTAATAACATGGGGCGTTTTAAATGTTTGTCTTATATAATCCGCTCAGAGAAAAACTTCTTCTTCTGGTTCCTATCCGTTTCTAGAGATGCATCAAGTCAAACTAGTTTGATTTTACTCAACAAACTTGACTTGACTTGAAAATCAAACTTTTTGTATAAAAAAGTTTGACTTGACTTGATTTCGATATCTTTAGGTTTGACTTGAATTCAAACATCTTCAAACAGTTTGAAAAGTTTGAATATTACGCAACGTGTATATTTGTTCAGTGGCGGATCAACGGGGGGGGAGTAATGGGGTGGGGGAGGGGTAGGGGAAATCCCCCAATCCCAACAAGGTACAAAAAATTTTGACAAATTTCAATAAACAGAAATGTATTGGCTGATATGATATTTAAACCGCAGACAGACAAATAAAACCCAATAAGCGCGCCAGTTAGGATAATAATTATTAAGAAAGCTTATAGCGTTTTATAGTATGATACAATTGATCCAAATAATGGCATAAACCAGACATCCAAAGTGAAAGTTATCATCCAACACCAAATGTTCTATATGGTCCACATAATGTTCAGAAAAAAGTCACACCATTTTGAGCGTAGGGTTTGAAGGGAAGAGGGGGGAGAAATCGGTAAATTCGTAGTTTTTTACGTTTTTCGTCAATATTTTTAAAACTATCCGATTTAGCATGAGCAACCTTTTATACAAAAATGTTCTACATTAAATTTGAAATAAAAAAGGCCCATTGCATAATCCTTCTAAAATGAACGGTTCCAAAGTTACGGAGGTAGTATAGTATAACTGGTCAAAAAAAGGCCTAACCCAAACATCCAAAGAAAGAGTCTTCCTCCAACACCAAATTGTTCTATATGGTCCACATATTGTGCAGTAAAAAGTTACACCATTTTGAGCGTCCGGGTTGGAGAGGAGATTGGGGAGAAATCGGTAAATTAGTATTTTTTTTTACGTTTTTCGTCAATATTTCTAAAACTATACTTTAGCGTAAACAATGTTCTATACAAAATTGTTCTACATAAAATTTAAAACAAAAAAGGTCCTATATATAATTGTTATATAATCAACACTTCCAATTTGGGCGATTGATGATGATTTTGGGTGGTGAGGTTGACGTTTCTTCGAGGGCTTATCACTAACATGCCACTGAAATAGCAAATTTTATTTACAAAACACAATCCTGTTAAAGAAAATTTCTTTCATCAGTAATAATATTATAAATTTCCCAAATAATATAAAAAGTATCGAAAACTTCCACTTTTTACCCTCCGTAACTCTGGAACCTCTGATTTTATAACAAATATGTATAGGACCTTTTTGTTTTAAATTTTATGTAGAATCCTTTAGAAACCGCATAGTTTTAGAAATATTGACGAAAAACGTAAAAATCTCCGAATTTACCGATTTCTTCCCCCTCTCCCCCCAAACCCGACGCTGAAAATGGTGTGTGTGACTTTTTTCTTAACATTATGTGGACCATATAGAACAATTTGGTGTTGGAGGATACCTTTCATTTTGGATGTCTGGGTTTGGGACTAGTTATAAGTTATACCATACTATTAATGCATATTTATACATTAATTTTTTAAAAATTTAAACCCAACATTTGTAGCCTGTCTCCGAAAGAAATTTAAATTGTAGATAAATGTAGGTAAAACCATATAGACCTGGATCCCGCGTACCAAAAAAAAGTTGATTAATAGCAAGCTGAAAATTTGTTAACAGATTAACGGTGTCTAGTCAGACAAACTTTCATGTATGGGAACACTGGAACAAGGAAAGTTTTAATTGTGGAACAGGTTAAAAATTTGAAACGACAGACTACGTAAACGTTCCATGTATTTTGTCGGATAGAACTTCCGATTGATTAACATCCAATTGATTTGTTACCCTTTCATTAAACTCTCATGCAAAAATCAGACTGGTGTTTATCATCAACTGGGCATTTTAATGAGTGGAACATGAAGAACATGTCAAATGACAGGAATCATGGTTAGTAATAGCAGTCTGATTTTTGCATGAGAGTATAATGAAAGGGTAACAAATCAATTGGATGTTATGTCCGACAAAATATATGGGACGTTTTCGTAATCTGATGTTCCAAATTATTAAATTGTTCCACAATTAAAATTTCCACCGTTCCAGTGTTCCCGTACATCTAAAGGTCGCGACATATTATAATGCACGTCGCGTTTTCGGCACGTAGCGTTTGCGGACCGTCAATCGGACTGCCCATTCACATTATCATACATAGAACGTTTACGTTGGTTTCAGTTTGGTGTGGTGCAGATGTGTTTATTGTCACAACACATGTTTACATGACAAATTGCCTCGAAAATTACTTTTTAAATTAGACCGGGCAGTATCGTCGCCCCGGCTAGCGAAATTATTCCGATTCGATATTTTTAAACAAACTTACTCAAAAAGAAGTCCTTATAACATATCCACAGGGTGCCGGGCGGTACCGTGGTCGAAAAATTGTTTAAACATTTTTTTTAAACAAATTCACAAAAATATTTTTTTCATTTCGAGCAATATTTTTTAGATAAACTGGGTCATTCTGGGCAAAAAAGGTCTCTTGTCATTTTTCTCTAAAATTGATTGTTGTCGAGTTACATGCGATTAAAAATTTGAAAAATGCGAAAAGGCCATTTTCAAGGATTAATAACTCGATTAAAAGTATTATTATGAATTTCAATAAGTGACCAAATCAAGTTTCAAACCCCTTCTTCAAGGTCCCAAAGAGATTTTTGTCATTATTTTACTACAAAGCTGTTATTTTTAGTTATTAACAATTAGCGCTATAGTCCAACTGTATCGTCGCCCCCGTTAGCGAAACTATTTCGATTAGATGTTTTTGCACAAACTTACTCAAAAAGAGTCCTTATAACAAACACATCCACAGGGTGCCGGGCGGTGCCGTTGTCAAAAAATAGTTTTAACAATTCTTATTAAACAAATTCACAAAAATAATTTTTTCATTACGAACGATTTTTTTTTAGATAATTTGGGTTATTCTTAGCAAAAACATATCTTGCAAAAATGCGGAAATGGCCATATAACTCGACAACAATCAATTTTAGAGAAAAATCACAAGAGACCTTTTTTGCCCAGAATAACTCAAATTATTATTAATTTGGGTTTAATTAAATTATTAATAAAAAATTATTTTTGTGAATTTGTTTAACAAAAATTGTTTAAACAATTTTTAGACCACGGCACCGCCCGGAACCCTGTTGATGTGTTATAAGGACCTCTTTTTGAGTAAGTTTGTGCAAAAAATCTTATTTCGCTAACGGGGGCGACGATACAGTTGGACTATAGCGGTAATTGTTAATAGTTAAAAATAACAGCTTTGTAATAAAATAATGACAAAAATCTCTTCAGGAACTTGAATAAGTTGTTTGAAACTTGATTTGGTCACTTATTGAAATTCATAATAATAATTTTTAATCGAGTTATTAAGCCTTGATTTTTCGCAATTTTAGAGAAAAATGACAAGAAACCTTTTTTGCTCAGAATTACCCAAATTATCTAAAAAAAAATATTGCTCGAATGAAAAAATATTTTTGTGAATTTGTTTAAAAAAGATTGTTTAAACAATTTTTCGACCACGGCACCGCCTGGCACCCTGTGGATATGTTATAAGAACCTCTCTTTGAGTAAAATTGTGCAAAAAATCGAATAGGAATAATTTCGCTAGCGACGGCGACGATACTGACCGGTCTAAATACTCGGTATCAAATTCAAAGAAATACCTACATAAACAACAAGGGGAAACGACCCGTATCTGTCAACATCGTTGTACGTTACGTGTCTTATACGTACAATATGAATGGTTCAATTTAAAAACCATTAAATTATATTTTTCGCAAACGAAACGCTACGTGACGAAAACGCGACGTGCATTATAATATGAGGCGACCTTAAGTTTGTCCAACTAGGCACCGTTAAGCTATTAACAAATTTTCGGCTTGCTATTAATCAACTTTTTTTGGTACGCAGGATCCAGGTCTAATAACCCAATGGTTAGTTTTGAATTTTAAAGAAATACCAACAAATATACAGCAATACGTTTGTATTGTATTTTCGAGTGAACTAGCAGATTGGTATGTACCAGATGTTTTTCTAACTGGCCCTTAAATGCCTTTTTTAATAAAAGAAAGTCATAAAAATTCCAAATCATTTTATTTTGAGCTGTCCATTGAGACACATGTTACTGTGCTTGACTGCTAAATACAAATTTTAAGATTTTTTCACTTGAATACTATTTTATCCTATTGTAACATGAGTGGAGGTGAGGGGGCAATATAATACAATCCAGGGGTTCTATGTAAAATATAAACGAAAGTTGAAAAGGTGGAAGATTGTGATTCGGTAGTTTTTTTTTATTTAAGTTAAAAAAACAATGTTACGTAATAGTGATGTAACGAATATTCGTATTCGTATTCGCATTCGGGAATATCCATCGCATTTTTTTGCATATTCGCATTCGCGTTCGCATTCGCAAAATTTGTGCCAATGTTTTGCGAATATGAATATCAGAGAAGAGAAATAATAATTTGAAAATAAAGTTAGATTAATAAAATTAAAATCTATTCTCTTTCTCATCTTTTTTATTAAAAAAAGGTAACTTAACCTCGTATAATCAGATTATCATCCTTCACGTTGTTTTATTATTTGGCATAATGTAATAAAGCTTAAGGTTCAGATTGATTTACACTAAATATCAATTAACTTCTCATTACAAATTTAGAAAACATTTCAAAAATAAAAACAAATTAAAAAAACTGAGCATTCGCATTCGCATCCGCATTCGCGAATATCGTTATTAGATATTCGCATTCGCATTCGTATTCGCGAATGTTCAAAAAATGACATTTGTTACATCACTATTACGTAATGCGCTGTTCGAACCATCCTACCCCTCCCCGTGTAACGCGCCGTAACGTTTTACATGACCCCCCCCCCCAACTTGCGTTACGTAATACTTGAACCTGAACGCTCCCAAAGTAGATTAAATTACACTTTGTATGATAAAAAAACTATCCAACGAATTCTTTGTTTTAATCTAGTAACACTCAGATATAAAAAAGTTATATGGATAAAACGAAACTTGTCAGCAAGCAGTTTAAGCATTCAGGAATCATTTTCAAGAAATTTAAATTTACGACCCTATTTTGATTATAATCGCTTCCCGTATTAAGTTACTTTTATGTGGCACTCATTGTATTATTAATTTTCTTATCTTAATTGGCAACTAACATGTCAATCTCGACAAAAAAGTATATCTACTAAATAAATTATTTTTCAAACTCATTCAAACTAGTTTGACAAACAGTTTGAATTTTCAAACCTGTACGATTGACCAGTTTGACTTGACTTGAAATATTTGTCAGAAGGATTGACTTGAGTTTGACTTGAAATTAAGTCAAACTCAAGTCAAGTTCAAACATTCAAGTCAAACTTGTGCAACTCTATCCGTTTCGTATGTTGGAAATCATATGGGCAATCACAACCTTGCTCGCTGCGGCTCGAAACAGTTCCGTTGATGTTTTCTTAAACCATGTTCTCAAATTCCGCAGCCATGATATTCTCCTTACACCGGGTCCTCGCTTACCTTTGACTTTACCTTGCAATAGGGACTGCAGCAGGGAGTAACGATGCTGATTTCTCATAACGTGACCCAGATACTGCAGTTTTATGCGTTTGATGGTAAACACATTCTCAGCTTACTTCTTCATACTTTCTAGAACTTCTTTGTTCGTAATCCTTGCTGTCCAGGATATTATCGGCATTATTCTATAGAGCTACATCTCAAACGCTTCAAGTTTTTTAATAGTGGCCTCTGTAAGCGTCCATGCCTCCGCTTCGTACAATAATATAGAGAAAACATAACATAAAATAAAAATGTATACCATTTTTATTATTCAGCCGCAATTCGAAGGCAAAACAATCTTACTTTTCAATTAAAATACGTATTCTAATTGAAAAGTAAGATTGTTTTGCCTTCGCATTGCGGCTGAATAATAAAAATGGTATACATTTTTATTTTATACTCGTATTACTCCGTAGAGTAACTAGGTGCATTTTCCATTGGAACTTTACCAAGCTGCAGACGGAGGATGTGAATTGCATAGTGTAGAATTCCTTCCCTTTGTCTTCACTGCAGCATCCATTTGGCTTGCAAATTGTAGAAGCCTTGGAGGTGTTTTTTAAAACACCTCCAAATTTTTTTAAAAATCTTTTAGTAATATTTTTATTATTTTCAATATTATTAATGTTGCTATTAGGATTGAAAAACTTCATTTTAGAAAACATAACATTTCAAATGTCTCAGTTTTGTATCTAGGGATATGTTGTTGCTTTTGAAGATGGTGCTCATTTTGTTAAAAACCGTTCTTGCCTTTCCTATGCGGCACTTTATTTCCTGTACGTTTGGTAAATACAGATTTTGTATGTTACAATCTAAATAATCTCAGTAAAACTTACTGCGCCAGTTGTGATGGATTCTTGACAAGATTTTGTTGAAATTTAAGTATGTGGGATGCTTAATTGAAGAGTGGAAGTTTCAAATGAGGTAAGTGCCAAAACTACCATTTGGAGACATTTACCATATACAGGGTGTCCAGAAACTCTACCGACAAACGAATACTTATAGGAGATTCCTCAGATAATTTTAAGTCAATTTAACCCAATTCACTTAGTCCGAAAACGCTTCCTAAGGGAGCTAGAACTATTTGAAGATGGCGTCTGGTAATTAGTTGTTCTTAAATACCTCCGGAACGCTTTTATGTAGAAAAACAAAAATTGGTATGCGTATTTATCTTCCAGAGATAAATCGATTCCATCCATTACAAATTTCTAGTACCTATCATAGGCGTCCGTTTTGTGTAGGGCAACAGTTAATTTATCGCATAACTTTTTTGTGTTTAACTTTGTTATTGTTGCATTGTTGCAACAATGCAACAATAAGCAATGTTGACTCTGGATTATTAAATCGAGAGGTATTTTTGTACTAAAAGGTACTCTTGTTTTAAGTCGATAGGATACACCGTTTTCTAGAAAAACTAAAAGTTTTCGTTTTTTAAATAAAAAAAAATAAAAAAAAAACTATTTAGAAAAACGAAAACTTGTACGTTTAATTATATTGAATATATGAATCGATTTCATTAATTGAGAATTTCTAGTATCAATCATATGCGTCGATTTCGGGTAGACGAACGGTTATTTTATCGCATAAATTTTGGACTTCAATTTTTAGGCATTTTTAGGCATTTTTGACATTAGATTATTAAATTCTAAGGTATTCTAGTAGTAAAAGTTACTTCTGCTTTAAGTTGGTAAAATACACCGTTTTTTTTTGAAAATTTTTTTTAAAATTTAAATTTAAATGCAAAAAAGTTATACTTACGATAAAATAACCGTTACCCTACCCAAAACGGACGCCTATGATCAGTACTATGAACTCGCAATGGACGGAATCGATTTCTCTCTGAAAGATAAATATGCGCACCACTTTTTGTTTTTCTAACTACAAGCGTTCTGGAGGTCTTAAAGAAAAACTAATTACAAGACGCCATCGTCAAAGAGCTCTAGCTCCCTTAGGAAGCATTTTCGGACTAGGTGAATAGGGTTAAATTGTCTTAAAATTACCTGAAGAATCTCCTGTCTTCGTTTGTCGGTAGAGTTTCTGGACACCCTGTATATTTACCAACAGTCACGACACATACCGCTGGCGCCATCTTACAGTCCCTATACAAAGTTTAGTATTAGGAATGGCACCTAGCGCCCAGTTTATGCGCATACAACCTCTCTATGGAAATAACTCAAAATCAAAAGTTTTGGCAAAAATTCAAAAGCACCTTTGAAACTTTCACTTTTCAATTCCAATTATTGAAGTTCGTTGTTCTTTTGTAATTAGAACAACACAATTTCACTAACAACGTTTTTGAGTAATACCACATTTCCTCTGAGGGGCTCATAATATAAACTCTATCCAAATTTAAACATAGTATTTTACTCAACTTTAGAACTTTCACTCATTGGCAGAGTATCTTTAGTTTTGGTGTATAAGTCTGTCATAACGTTGAAGTAACACTTTTGGTGGTAATATTAAAATAAATTGGCAACGTGGCATTAAAAGTGTTAAAGTGTTTGATTTTTCGCCAACGATAAACCCGAAAATTTCGAGAATTGTTGCGAAAATTAAATGTTAAATGACAGTACCAGGTGATTATAAAGTGAAGAACAATAAAATAAGTGTAAATCCACTGCGAAAAAGTGATATTCGGCGTTAAAAACAATACTGACAATAAGAAAAACAAGTAAGGTTATATTGATAAGATAAATAAAACAGCTAGTTCTACAGCTGAAGTCCGGCTCGAATATAAAGCGGTGTTGCCAAACCTCATTTAAAGCGAATAATCATTAGAAAGCGTAACTTAATAAAGTTTAGAGAGAAGCTGATTGCACTGAGAGGGGTGGATATTTCTGAAGGGTTGAACTGGATATCATTCCCTATCGCGGTGCAAAGAATATTCTCGCGAAACTAGGGCAACATCAAGAAAAGTAAAATCTTATAAATATGACAGACTCAGATGATACGTATTCAGAGGGAGGAAAAGGAAAAGCAGGAACTTGGGATGATGTATTCAAAAATTCCAAAAAAACCTATAGATCACCAAAAAAACGGGATGATTCAAACCCAGAAATGCTAGCCCAAATGATGGATTTGCTAAAAGGACTGGCTGAGGATACAAAGGAAATAAAAAAATCAACAGAAAAAGCAGGCGGAAACCATGAATATACTAACTGAAGAACTAAAAGAGCTCAAAGAAGAACAAAAGGAGTATAGAAGAGAAATAGGAGAACTAAAACTAGCTAATGAAAAAGCGATTAAAGAGATAAATCAGCTGCAAAACCAATTAAGTAATAGGAATATAAGATTACAAAAATTAGAAGGAGAAAGACGAAAAAGAAACATTGTGATTCAAGGACTTCCCATTGACACGGATAATCCCAATATACTAAAGAATAAAGTAGAAAGTTTCATAGACAAAGAAATGGGAGTTAAAGTAAGGGTAAACGATGCAAGAAAGCTGGGAGACACAACATGTCTAGTAGAGTTGGATAATAAATACGAAAAGTCAAAAGTAATGCAAAATAAAATAAAGCTTAACCAGCTAAGGGACAAAATATATGTAAATGATAATCTAACAAAAGACGAAAGGAAAATACAAGCCAAGATTAGAATAATGGCTAGAGATCAGCGAAACAAAGGAAAAATCACAAAAATAGGGTACCAGAAATTAATAGTAAACAATGAACTATGGAAATGGAACAAAGAAAGCGGGCAATTGGAAAAAATAAAAGAAGACATCTCAAAAAACTAGAATCAGATGCAGACGAAGATGAATCAACAAAGACGACACCGCAGGGAACACGGACACAAAAAAAGGAAATCAAAAAACAAATTAATAAAATAACAGAAGAAATGGTAAAAGCAGCAACTTGGAATATAAGAGGATCCTATCAGGAAGGAAAGCTGAAGCATTTAATAAACGAAGTTAAGAAATGTAAGTTTGATCTAGTAGCTCTACAAGAGACAATTGGGGCAGGGTAGCCAGGAAATAGACGACTATATATTTTTCAATAGCGGAGGCACTAAAAGACTGCTGGGTACAGGTTTTATAATAAGTAAAAAATTGAAAGAATTTGTTTCAGATTTTAAAGCAATTTCGGACAGGATGTGCACTATCAGATTAAAAGGTAAATACCAAAAAATACATTTGTTAATACACATGCACCCTCGGAAGAAAAAGGAATGGATCTGAAAGAGTAATATTATAGCAAATTAGATGAAGTATATGAGGCTATACCTAGGTATGATATGAAGATCATTCTAGGAGACGCTAATGCCAAAATAGGCAGAGAAGAAATATTAATGCCCACTATAGGCAAGCACAGTTTACATCCAGAGACTAACGAAAATGGATATTTCCTGGTAGATTTTGCCAAAGAAAAGGGAATTATAATAGAAAGTACGTACCACCAACGAAAGGACATTTATAAGGGAACATGGAAATCTCCAGACGGCCTTACAGTCAACCAGATCGACCATGTTTTAATTGAGAAAAACGAAGAACACTGCATAACAAAGGTGAGAACATATAGAGGACCTGATATGGACTCAGACCACTATTTGGTCGGAATATGGATGAAACAATTAGTACCAACTCTTCGAAACAAAAAGAGATTAAAATACGAAAGAAACAAACCAATCAGATTACAGACAGAATGTGGGCAAACGTTGTATGGACAAATTATTAACAACAAATTAGAGAGCATAGTGAATGAAAGGAATGTAGAATGCATGTGGGTAACATTAAAAGATGTAATTAAAGAAGCAGCAAATATTTCCAGCACCAATGACAACACAAAGAAAAAACAAAAAGAATGGTTTGACGAAGAATGTGAACAATCATTGGAAGAACGGGCCAAGCTACGATTAAAAATGATAACTCAAGGAACAAGAGAAGCGCAGGAGAATTACACTAAACAAACAAATAGAACCAAAAAAATACTACGAGAAAAAAAAGGAAACATTATGAAGCTAAACTGAAAAATATAACAAATTTGTTATAGAAAAAGACAGAAAATACAAAATAAGTGATTGATGTGATCGTTCATGCGTATTCTTTCATTTTTCCGACTGTAGTTGGTTTTATATAGCTATACAGAAACTATTTAAAAAATATTGATATATACCTACATATTATATATGTTACGGACAATGACGTAAATCCGGCCAATAACGTTAATGGCCGGCCAATAACGACAATGGCCGGTTGAATTGGTCATTGTCGACAATGGCCGGTTGAATTGGTCATTGTCGACAATGGCCGGCCATTAACGTTATTGTCCATAGAAACTGGACATTGATAATAATTTTAAATTCTTGATAACATTTCTATCATTGCCCGGCCAATGTCGACAATGCCCGCTGTTAATCGGTCAATGTTGATATTTTGAATAAAAGATAGGTTATGTGTAGTTTTACTATTGTTTACTTCATGTGTGTATATTGTGTATTTTTTTCGTGTTGAAAGTAATAAAATATAAGGTTTATTTCCCCGATTTAAAATTATTTAGGCTTGTAAAATATCATGCTTTACGAACAAAAATTTTTGAAATTCAACACAAATAGAAGAAGTACGGTTTAAATTGCTATTTTGAATAAGTAAAGAAGAAGAATAATAATAAAATAACTCCATGAAAGAAAAGAATACTAAAATTGTTTTTATCTTTAGCATATAAGTAAAATACCATATACCATCCGAACAGAGAGTTCGATCGAAACGACTAAATTTTTGGTAGTTATAGAAAATTGAAAATGGGTAATAAATATAAGAAAATAACTAGGAAATATAAGAATAGGTAGAAGTAGATGAAAATAAGTAATAAAACAGGATTTAAATGCGCTTTAGAGTACACAGTAGTGTGTATAAAAAGAATGTAGAAAAAATAGTACATATAAAAAGAACGTATAATATGACAACGAATGGATATATTCTCTTGGGCTTTGGGAAGTTACGACAAAATAAGAAAGTTATTAAAGAAGAACTACCAAAAAATTAAAAACAAAATTATGGTTAAATTGAAAAACAAAAGAAAAATTGCCATGTGGACATTAATGTGTAGATTTCTACTATAAACATTAGCCAAAAAACTGTAAAAAATATCAAAATGCTAAGAATACCAATATCTGCAGCTGTAAATATATTTTAAATCAATTATGCTGAAATATATAATTAAATTATTGTAACCGGTAATACTTTTTTGACCCATAACATATGAAATTATAGTTTAATATATAAATATTAGTAAAAAAGTAGTCAAAAAGTACCTAAATAGGTAGATATAGAATTACTGCAAAAATGAAATATAGAAATGAAATATGTGAAAATAGTATCTATTAATGCCTTGTATATGCTTGCCAACAAACGAAAAATTCAGTTTCAAATCTTTAAATAAGACAAGTAGCGTTGGTGCGCCAGTGAAACGAAATTTTGAGTTGCCTGTCAAATTTTCCCTGGTATTCTCTGTCTCTCTCTAGGACCTCTCTCTTGTATGTTGGTCGCAATCTCGCTTCACTGTTCGAATGGGACAGGGCCATTCCATCCGTATTTCGTTGGTGCAAATGAAAGGAATAAATTCGTAATTTCGTAAACCGGCGACTTTAAGGAAAAATCCCGAAATAGGTTGATTTTTATTTTTAAATCAAGATATTTTGACATATCGTCCGTTCGGATGAATACTGTACAATCTCAAAATTTACAAACTTTTCAGGAGAGCATTTTTAAGATTTATCGGTAAATAAAATTTTCCACAATAAACATTGGCAGGTTTTTTTTTCGTTTGTATTAGTTGTATATTTTATATGTCGAAACAATACGAAAATATTTCAACCATATAAATAATAATAATAAAACAAGTTTTTTGTAAATAAGACGTCTTGAATTTTGCTACTTCTTTAGAGAAAATATTATTAATTTCCATTGTTATATAGATGTTTAAAAAGTACTATTATGATAAAATAGGGTATGTTCAATAAAAAATTAGGCTTATAAGCAAATTTTTATTCTCAAAAATATTATAACAAATAGTAGGTAATATGGCACAAACCTTACAATGAAACTTAGTCTTAGAAATGAGTGCACCGAAGGCAAAACTCTTTATTTAACAAAATCACATTTACTATTAAATACAAACAATCAATCAAGTAAAAACAAATTAAAAGGAACAGGAAAGTTTTTCAAAGATTTTCATAGAATCCAAGAAGATAACCTGGAATGGTTTTCTTTGCAGAAAGAAACCCAATAAACCATTTTTCTTTTGCTCTGAAAATTTATCTGAAACAGTATACAATTACGGAAATATACTATTACACTGACAAAGATTACATCATATCCCAGTAAATTTTTTCACGAAAACTATACAATTTCAAAATTACATGATTTTAAATAGAATAATGTTTGAAAATATTATGAGAAAAGTTAAATAAATTGGAAATTATATACTATTAAT
This sequence comes from Diabrotica virgifera virgifera, assembly GCF_917563875.1. Classification (NCBI taxonomy): domain Eukaryota; kingdom Metazoa; phylum Arthropoda; class Insecta; order Coleoptera; family Chrysomelidae; genus Diabrotica; species Diabrotica virgifera. The sequence goes on from NC_065448.1 coordinate 120,361,878, forward strand.
GAAACACAAAGCTTACCTTCAAGTTGACATTTTTGGTTTTGTATACTCTTTAAGCGAAACAGCCTGCGAACTTCCTCGATTCGTGAACACAACTAAAGATTGTACCGTTTTAGAGAGAAAGAGATGCACAATCCTTCCAATTTAAAACTAACCAATGCGCTCCCTAGAGGATACTTCTTGAATTACGATTGATTGACACTATTACAGAGAAAATATTGATGATACTGAGCGTTTCCATATACTTAACTCAATTTCGTAAAAATTTGGAAATTGTATACTTTTCATGCGAAGAGACGATATATGTCATACTACTGACGTCATCCATCTGGTCGTTGATCGATGATTTTTTAAATGGAAATAGGGGTCGTGTGCTAGCTCATTTGAAAGGTTATTCAATTCTCTATTCAGTAATATAAACATTTACATAATTATTTATACAGTGTGTCCAAAATAAATTTTTGAATTATTTGACCAAAAAGAGGAATGGATGTAATTACATTTTACTGTTACCCAAAAATAGAGAAAAAGGTTTATTTCACCATTAAACATTGCTTATCGATTAAATTCAATGATCAAGCCAGCTCCCGCCAGCCATCTGCCTCTTGGAAGTTTAAACATTAATTTAAGCGAAAAACCATTGTTTATTTGTGAAATAAACATTTTTTTCTGACTCAAGACAGCAGTAAAATGTATTTTGAATTAAATAAATTACATACATTTTTTTTGTTAAATAATTTAATTAAAAAATTTTTTTTTGTCACCCTTTATAATTAATTATGTAAGTGTTTATGTTACTGAATAGAAGATTGAATAACCTTTCAAATGAGGTAGCACACGACCCCTATTGTCATTTAAAACAAATCGTCGATTACGTCATCTCATCACACCCAAATGAATGACGTCACTATAGTACGCCATATATGCCAATATATCATAATTTAAAAGTAAAAATCGACCTGTCTCGGAATTTTTTCTTTAAGTCGCCGGTTTACGAAATAACGAATATATTCCTTTCATTTGCACCACACTGTATATAAAAATATTATTATTTCCTTGTTTGTATTTATGAATGTGTTACCCATATTATGATAAATAAAGACGTTTCATTTGTTTTTAATATGTAACTACTTATATTTCTGCAACTACGTTCAGACACATCTTAGTATCTCATTTTAAACACTTACTCACTCACACCGATTATCTTCTGAGGCATCGATTTATCAACATTGGCCATTTGCTTCTGGGCACTGTCGTTATTGACCGGTTATTGATGAAAAAACTAATTTTACGTTAAGTTTTTACAACATTGGCCAATAGCTACGGTTATTGTCGTTAATGGCCGGTCATTGTCGTTAATAACCAAGGAAAATGGACATTCACGACAATGCCCGGCCATTAACGTCAATGTCCAATTTACATCATTGACCGTAACATATAATATACTTAACAGAAAAATTGAAAAATTTCACCGTATAATATAACCCCCATATCGAATAGATAGTCACGTTTTGACAAAGTGTTGAATGTTTATGAGAAATAATTTATAGTCCGTCAAGAGTCGACAAGAAAACAGGAAATTGCGAAATTGTCCCTAGTAAGGGATACATTTTTTGTTGAAAAATCTGAAATTGGTGCGTCTGGGATGCAAAGAATTCTTACTGAAATGTTTGCTACTCGACCTGAAATTCTTGAAAATGTGATACGTGAATTCAAGCAAATGTTGACTTATTGCCGAGAAGTGAGGTGATCTCAATTTGGTCACATTTAAACTGTTTTTATTTAAATACCAAATACTTTTGATTCTGCTGTTCAAAATTAAACAACGAGTCTTGAAGTATCCAATACGGTTGGTTAGTGTTTTAGATTATTTTGATAGGATTTACTAGAGGGTTTATCACATTTAAGTCAGATCTTTGAGCTGAAAAATACGTGTTTACTATTTCTCAAAAATCTATGGAATGACACCAACCAAGACTCCACACTCCATCCCCTGGGGGTGGAGTTTGGATTCTTTATTATTCAAAAATAAATAACTTTTATTCTAGATATTTTTTCAAATTATTATTGATAGATGGACATATAATCGGAAAATATTTATTTATGTATCAAGTCAGTAAAGTTACTCTTTATCGAACGAGTCTGATATTATGAGCAGAGCGAGCGTAGCGAGCGAGGTGAATAACAGACGAGTTAGATAAAGAGTTTTTACTGGCATGGTTCATACAAAATTTTATCGCCAACAATTTGATACTGGTTTTAACACTTACTTAAAATTTAATAACTTTTTAAATATTAGACGTCATAATAATTTTATGACAGTGATGACAGATAACTTTTGCAAGATGGCCGCTTTCGATTTTTAATCGATAGTTATCAACTACTAAATACTAAATAATTACTAAATCGGTAAAGTTTTAATTTATTCTATATGAATATCATTATAAAATACTAAAGAATTTTGACATAAATTTAATTGATAATATGGCAAATTGTGTAAATTTTTTTTAATAATTGTAAATAAATTCATCATGCCATCGACCACTTCAACTCGGTTAATTTGATTAATCGCGGCAGGTAAAGTAAAATTCTTCTTTCAGTACAATAAAGTGTTACTTTACTGTCGCAAATGAGGGCAAATGAGGGCAATAATGAATGACTTTAGTGACGGTTGGCGATAAAACAATTTATCGTGATGCCCTAGTCACTAGGTAAATTATAGAAATGGTCTATTCTAATCTCTGGAGAAATACACTTTCAAAAAATATTAATATTTATTAAATTCTATCGAATGGTACCAAACACAATCCCAGAATTCCACCTTTGGAAGTGGGGAGGGGGATAGCTTTGAAATCTTAAATAGAGAACCACATTTTTTTTATTGAAGATTAGAATTCTATAAGAGAAAGTAAACAAGTTTTTATATGAAGTTTTTTTTGATCCGCGATAGATGGCATTGCAATCACAGAGAAACCTGTACGTACAGATCCAAAATCTGTAAACTAATGTTTAAGGTACGAAATACAGTTTTTGCAAAATGTTTTCTAGAATCAGAATTTGCAATAAAAAGTGGGGGTACTATAAAATATTTCAAAGTTATCTCCCGCCCTACACCGAGGAGGGCCATTTTTGCTGTCATTCGATAGATTTTTGAAAAAATTGGACATGTGTTTTTCAGTTTTTATTTAAAACTGTATTTCTCGAGAAATTAGACCGCTTCCATAGTTTTCTTGGGCCTAGAGTATAAGGATAAATCTTTTTTTTCGATTAGGGTGGCGTCTCTTAATAATAAGAAAAAAATATCTCGAATAAAAGTTAGTTATTTTTAGATCAGAAATTCAAATATAAAATCAAAACGTGGGGTTCCTATTTAAGATTTTAAAGTTATCCCCCACCACAACCCCAGAGAGTGGAGTGTGAAGTCGTGTTTTGTGTCATTCGACAGATTTTTAAAAAATACCGAACACAGCTTTCCGGGTTTTCGATTGCTGATGTTCATTTTGGGAAATATTCGACTTTTGACGCAACTAACCTATAATACATAGCCCAGTAAATGAACGCAAAATTCGGCGATACCGTGCAATTTTCAGGGGCAACTCCAAATTACATGAAAATTTGGATTTAGGTTCTACTTACCCTCCACTTCAAAGTTGAAATTGTGCCGTTGGTTGCTTTTACTTGGGGGGTGACAGTCATCCCTTCTCGGGGTGAAAAAACATACGTTCCAAGATAAGACCGGAAATGTATAAATTGACTGATTTTAAGCAACTTTTGTTCTATAGAGTTTTTTACGTAAGTCAATATTTTTCGAGTTATTTGTCATTGAAAATGTTGATTTTTCGACAAAAAACTACGTTTTTAGACGGTTTTTCGCAAATAACTCAAAAAGTAAATATTTTATTTATCAAAAAAATATACATAGCAAAAGTGTAGCTTATAAAAAACTCAAAAAAAGGTGTAGCAGTAAAGTCTATCAATTAATTAAAAACAAAGTTGTAGCTCATGAAAAATACGTTCTTATTGGTCTAATTCCAAATCGAATATTTCAAGGTGAAATCACCGAAAAATTAAGCACTTTTCGGGAAAAACCCATTTAAACTTTTTTAATGTGTTTATATAAAGCTTTGTTTTAATTGTTAACAAAAGTTTTAGCATTAAAAATAAACAAGTTACGCTCAAAATAAAGTTGGCTCTCTTTTTTTTTAAATCATGAAAATCTCGGCGTGTTTAGCTCCCTAAAGAAAATTAATCGCTACCGCTTTACAAACAATTTACTTACCTATCTATTTTTTATATGATCTGTCAGTCTCACCGGTTTAAATAGTTTATTTTTGAAAGGGGTATAATTGAGAAGGCTTGAATGGGTCACTAATCACGAGTGTATGCAAATTTTGAACAGCCATATCTTAAACAATTTTTGTCTTACAGAGAAACAAAATGAAACTAGCATATTTATAATAGCAAAACCTACATTTTTTTACTCTTTAACATTTTTCTTATCACTAATACTTTTTAAGTTATTTAAAAAAAAAATGAAATTTTTCAAAAATTTTTAGAATTTTTTTTTTTAATATAAAACCAACTGTTTCCAAAAATAAGCACTTCAAACCAATCAAACTTACAGATAATATAAAAAATACACATACAGTTAAAATCGATGGTAAAGCCAACCGATTAATTTCATTTAGGGTGCCAAATAGAGGGAGGTTTTCACGATTTTTTTAACAAAAAAAAGTGGCCAATTTTTTTTTCAGTGTAACTCGTTTATTTTTGATGCTGTAAACTTTTGTAAAAAAAACTAATAATAAGCTTTTTACGATACTTTAAAAATATTAAAAAGGTTTTCCCGAAAAACGCTTTTTTCTTCGGTGATTTTGCGTTGAATTATTCGATTTGGAATTAGACGAATAAGAATGTATTTTTCACGAGCTACAACTTTGCTTCTACTCAATTTGTAGACTTTACTGGTACACCATTTTTTTCGTTTTTTTTATAGGCTACACTTTTGCTAAAGACATTTTTTTCGATAAAATATTACTTTTTGTGTTATTTGGAAAAAACGGTCTGAGAACGTAGTTTTTTTTTTGTCGAAAAATCAACATTTTAAGTCGCGAATAACTCGAAAAGTATTGACTTACGTAAAAAACTTTATAAGGTGCTTAAAATAAGTCAATTTATTCATTTACGGCCTTATTTTAAACACGCGTTTTTAACCCCCCGAGAAGGGGTAAATGTCACCCCCCAAGTAAAAGCAACCAAAGGCACAAATTCAACTTTGAAGTGGAGGGTAAGTAGAACCTAAATCCAAATTTTCATGCAATTCGGAGTTGCCCCTGGAAATTACACTCCAAAACGGTCATTTATTGGGCTAACAGATACATTGATATATCCAGAGTGAAAATTAAAATGCCAAACGGTTAAATATGTAATTTTTATTACAATCAATTGTACTTTAATCTCACATAACAAATAATATTTGTATTTAATATTTATATTTAAGTTAGGTTAGATATGTGGTAGGAAAATAGTTTCAGAACTTTTTAAATATTAATGAATATGAAAGACTTATGTGCATTATACCCCGAAGTATTTATTAAATATATAATTTGTTTATGATTATTATAGTTATTAAGGGTAGGTATCATAAAGATAGATTGAGGTCATTGGTTTGTATCCCGAGAGCTCCTATTCCGATGGATATACGTTGATTGAAAGGGTAATTATCCGAAATACCCGTGGTGCCTTCAACGTTTAATGTACGACTAAAAATTCTTTATATGCGATAAATTTGAATAAATTTTAAATAAATTAATTTTCAAATAAGAACATTAAGCAATAGTCGTAACGTAATAGGGAACTTACACATTTTTTTATTACATAATAATGTTCAGTTTTGTTTAACCTTTAACTATACGCGCTGGCGTATTTAGTACGCCAGATATAAGAATTCTGCTGCAAATATATTTAAAAATTAAATTTTTGACCGTGTTTATCTCTCTAACCCATCACTGGAATGTGCTGTACAATTTGGTTTTAGTTTCGTTATAATCGGCGTTCTGGGATTATCGTAATTTACAGTTTATTATTAATTTGTTCTTTCCGGCGAAGGCAAATATACGCCACGATTGTAAGTAGTAATATAAGTACATATTTCAATTGTTTTTTAGTCATTATGGCACAAAATATATTTTTCTTTATAAACAATACTTTTCCTCCTGTAAAAAATCACATTTCAAAAATTTTTTTATTAGTAATTTTATTTATTAAGGAATCCAGTTATTCCATGATTCCAGTTATAAATCCCAATTGGCTTACTGAGAAGGAACTCTAAGTATTCACTGATGCCGAGTAAGGTTTATACAAACAACTAAGTGTATTTTTCCAAAAAAAAATAAACAAATCCGCTGTTTTTAAATGTATTTTCTTGTGGCGTATAAAGTACGCCACGCGTGTTGTTATGTTATAACTTGATGCGTGGGTAGTTCGAGGTTAAAGATAAGATTTCTAAAACTTCACGCTTCACAAACTGATAATAATTTAAAAGTAAGAATTTAAAATATTGTGTGTATTTAAATCATTCCAAACTATGCAAAAAGCGCGCGACGACTTGTGACGTCACATCACTATGTTTTATAATGACATTTGTCGTATGTTATTGTAATAATATATACCAGTTTATATAAAGCACTCAAATATTTGTCAGAAATAGCAACTATCAAAATATTTCTAAAACTGAGTGTCAAATGAATGCCAAACCTAATGAAATAATGGCGAGGACTTCAAGTAATATAAATATGACGTCACGACCAATGTGGGCGCGTTTTGCGCTGTTAGCTATAACATGAATTTTCTTTCGATTTTACTCGTCTTTAGGTGCCAAACGAAAGACAAAAAAACTTATTTTTCTTTGATATATGTTTTAAATTATGTTTTGTTGTGATTTATAACATTTTTTTCGAATTTAAAAATTTTATGCAAGTTTTAAACTATGCTTTGTTGTGATTTATAGCATTTTTTTCGAATTTAAAAATTTTATGAAGTTCCCTATTGTGGTAACCATAGTTTTACTTGGGTTGTTATTTGTTAACTGGACGGTATTAAATATTTATTTAAATATAAGAGACCCGAGGGTGTTATTTTTAAAAATAACTCCTTAGGAAATACACCATATTCAAGTGACTTTGACATCCTGACATTATTTGTCAAATAATATACCAGTAGGACATTGACATAATTAACATATTACTTAAATAACATCCCAACTTTTTTAGTTTCATAAAAGATGAAAGAAAAAATAATTATCCCCGTTAGCGGTGTGTTTTTCGGTCCCAATAAGAATATATATCATTCGTGTCTGTCTGATACGCCATGTTTGGCATATCTCTTTGTTCTATTTACATAATGCGGATCCTATGATAATATCTCTTGCTTGAAAAGGGTGTAGATGCATGTAGATACGAGCATTGTCAGTGGACCCGGCAAGTCTGATCAAATATTACAACAAATTGAGTGTTATTATGCATGCAGTCGTGCACACACAACAATATGCAATGGAAATTAGAGAAAAGACTGTGGTGACAGATACTAGACAGCGGCTGTGAATAAAGCATGGTACCTATTTATTTTTTTTAATAAATTGACTATGAAAAACTATATGAATTTATAAATAATATTATATATTTTTTTATACATTAAGAATACAAGGCTTTGGTGACGATAAATAAACATTTTTTTATGATGTTGGGTTAGGTAGCAACTGAAAAAGTGTACTCTATTAAATTTCTCTAATCCGCGCTTTCGGTTATGATTTTAACCATCGTCATGGTGCTACAAAATATTTTATCTACTCTATCTCATATTATGTATAAGATTTAAGTTGGTGAAAACTGTCATTATAGATAGCAGTTCGTGAAGAATTTACATTGGGCCTGAAGTAACAATGTATTTTAAATGGGATTTACTTTTTCGCACTGTTTTTGGCACACTTTCATATAATCAAATATCCTTAACTTTCGCGTTGTCATGGTGACGACATGTGAACAATAAATTACAACAAAAGTTTTGACAATTTTGTGGTTTGAAAGAAGTTAGAATTTTTAAATGTCAAAGTTCTAAAAATTGTAGATTAGAAATGAATTCCAGTGACGAAGAGTTACAGTTTGTTTATTTGTTTATCGTAGATAAAATATTGTATGAATCTGTGCGTGTACTTTTTGCGCTATGTATAGCACTCGCCCTGCTGTCGCTCGTGCTCTAAACATCGCGTGCGTTCGCAAAAAAGCATACTTCACGAACGTTTCATAAATAACTCTTATATGTGAGACAATATGAAAACATGTATAAAATTTTGTACTTACAAAATTACTGATGATATTTCAAATATGGTGTAATTAAAATTATATTCAAACTTATTACAATCTTCTTTTTTACGTGCCATCTCCGCGACGAAGTTTGGCAATCATCATTGCTATTCTCACTTTCGACACTACAGCCCGAAAAAGTTCAAAAATTTCTCAGCCAGGACATTTTTCTCCTACCTATGCTGCGCCTTCCTGGAATCTTTCTCTGCATAATTATTTTTAGGACTTCATATCTGTCACCACGTGTTATTTGACCCAAGTATTGAAGTTTTCTTATTTTGATGGAATCCAGTATCTCCCTGCTGTTCTGTATTCTCCTTAGTACTTCCTCATTGGTTATTTAGTCCAGGAGATTCTCAGCATTCTTCGATACGTCCACATCTCAAATGCTTCCAATCTATTGAGGCATTGTTTATTGAGAGTCCATATCTCCACACCATACAAAAGAAGAGAAAATACACAACATTGTATTACTCGCTTTCTAAGATCTAAGCTGAGGTCTCCACTACATAATATTTGTTTCATATTAGTGAATGCACTTCTAGCCTTTTCTATTCTAATTCGGATTTCTTTGGTCTAATCGTTTGTTTCACTAATGTTTGTCCCTAAATAGTTATAGTTCTGAACTCGTTCTATCGTCTTATTATTTACGTGTAGATTGATGTTTCTAATATTTTTCTTTGATATAACCATGAATTTCGTTTTCTTCATGTTTAGTGACAGACCAAATTCTTCACTTGTTGCAACAACTTTATTTAAAATTCTTTGTAGATCTGTAATAGTTTTTGCTATTAGTATTGTGTCATCGGCGTATCTAATTTCACATAATATGGGTAGGCCATTTATTTTTATGTCTGCTACTTCACCTTCTAATGCTTTTTTGAATATTTCTTCTGAGTATGCATTAAACAGTGATGGCGACAAGACACAGCCCTGTCTAACGGCTCTTTTGAATTTTATTTTATTGGTGTTTAAATTATTTATTCTTATGACAGCTTCTTGTTCATAATACAGATTATTTATTATTCTTATATCCCGTGTGTCGATGTTCTTTGTTCTCAGTAGTTTTATTAACGGATTATGTTTCACCGTATCGAATGCCTTGTTATAATCTAGGAAGCAGACATAGATGTCCTGGTTTACATTTAAACATCTCTGTATTAGCACATTTACTGCATTAGTACATTTACTACTTATTACAATGGTCATATATAAATGCCTCGATGGAACAGGATTTAGTAAAATAAAAGTTAATTTAGCATAATTTCATAATCAATAAAAGACAAAATGACATTTGGGCATGACATGACATTATTTGAATTATCTAACAAAAATTTTTTTATAGATTTTTGTTAAGGATTTTCTCATTTTAATTACACTATATTTGAAATATCCTCAGTAAGTTTGTAAGTACAAAGTTGTTACAACTACATATTGACCTTCGACTAATCTGATTTTGCATCTCAGTAATCTCTTTTAATTTGCTCTTTTTTAATTGTTTAATCAAATTAATTATTCTTTCAGTGTATTTTTTCTAAACCTATTTGCTAAATACCATTTCCTTTTTGATAAATAAAAATTTGTCAAATTTCCCGCACAATTAAAGTTGGTATTACAGTTGGTAGTATTTTTAGTTTCCCTATAGCTGTCATTCACATATTATATGTCAATGATAACATTTCCAAATGTTTTTTCATAACTTTCTAATTATTTAAACAGTAAATTTAATCTTTTGTTTTCTTTTTGTTCGTGAAATGGGTTGATCTAGGCTTAAAACGACAATCATTTTGTCGTTTTTTATTTTAGTTGTAAAAACATTTATGTGTTTTAACTCTTCTACTCTTTCAAAATTTTTTTATTCAATAAGTTCGTTTTTAGCGTATGTCGGTTTTTTGCATAATCTAACATTCTGGCAAGTTTAAAACTTTGTAATTCTTAGCAAGTAATTTCTTTATAGAACCTTGAAAATGTGGCAATCGCCTCCGAAATTTTGGAATAGTATAAATAGTAAGCCTTAGCAACGCCCTATTTTATTTTGACTACTACACCCAAACATAAAAAAGTATTTAGGTATATATTTTTGCCAAAGTAGTCAAAAACTTGGACTACCTACTACCTTTTTTTACTCATACATATACGTATTCCTCTACAATTGCTTTGCTTAAAATAAAGTGCCAGTTGTGCCATTTTTACACCAGCGTTTCAATGTTATATTGTAATTTAAGCCCTTTTCTTTTTACATTTTCCGCTACATTGTTACACGTTGCTTGAATGCATTCTGGTTTCCATACCGGATCTCCATATTTTACAATAAAGATGCAAAATGTTCTTTGAGATTAATGCAGGAAATATATTTATCTCTGTAGGAGTTACGTACAAACCACGAATTTAAAGGAGATGAATAGTGAGATACAAATCCACTCGTTTCTACCAGTTAAATAAATTTTACGTTCTAGTGGGTAGTTTACGCTGAGTTATAAGTATTTTGGCATGTATTTAGTTAGGTATCAGGGATTCTATGATAACTAAGGACAAGAAAATTATAACTAGGTATGTAAAATTAAATGAGTGTTCGTCAACGCGCGCTTGAATTAGAAATTTAAAGCTAATTGATTTGACAACCCTGATGACTGAATGCTATGTTCGATCCCAATTAGCTAGCTCCAACTTCAAGTTCACTCTTCCCCATCCCACTATGTAGAACCCCATACACGCCCACGGTGTTTATATTATATCGATTGGTCGACTGGTTATTTTGATTTCGATATATTCTTTCGATAGTATCGATATCGATAATATTGATATCGATTGGAATGGAGTATCACTATAAACTAAAGTGCAAAGTGCAGTGTAAATGTAACATTTTAACCTATTGGGTATTGGATATTAATTTAAAAAACCGATTACCGGTTTTTAGAGGAATTGATTTTTTGACCGGTTGTAACTGTCATGTCGACTATCATGTGACTATCGAATACAATCAAACACTCGTTTTGGCTTTCGTAGATTTCCATAAAGCTTTTGACACGGTAGAATTTGACAAAATTCTGGAAGCACTACAAGCATGCCGCATTTACTACCGATACACAAGGTTAATTTACAATACATACAAGAACGCTACTATGTCGGTGAAACTACATAAAAACACGTATCATATCCCAATCGTCAGTGGACTCCGACAGAACAATACCTTATCGCCTAAACTGTTTACCGCAGTACTAGAGTATGCTTATAAAAAGAGAAGAGAAAGGCCTGAACATTGACGGTAGAAGATTAACAAATTTGAAATTCGCAGACGAAATCTTTTGTTCCCTGACAACCTCAAGGAGATATGTACAATGCTACATGAACTTCAGTTAGTGTGTGCCTTCTTCTTCTTCTTAAAGATCCCTCTCCTATCGGAGGTTGGATATCATAATGGCTATGGTCACTTTGTTGGCTGCTACTCTAAATAGTTGTAATGAACTACAGTTAAACCATTCTCTAAGGTTCCTCAGCCAGGAGATGCGTCTTCTTCCTATGCTTCTTCTTCCGTGGGTCCTTCCTTGCATAATAATTCTCAGCAACTCGTATTTTTCTCCTCTGGTAATGTGACCCAAATATTCCAGTTTTCTAGTTTTTATAGTGTGTGCCAGTGTAGGTATTAAAATAAACATCTCAAAAACAAAATTAATGCAAACCTAGTACCTAGCAAAGTATAGCTAGTGGAAAAATACATATACCTTGGACATGAAACAAAGATCACAAGAGACAATCAAAACATGTGAACTACGAAGGAAAATAAACCTAGCATGGGCAGCCTATAGAAAACTCAAAGACATCTTTAAAAGCGATATACCAATTTCTTTGAAACGTAAAATATTTGACCAATGTGTGTTGCCTGCCATGACTATGTTTGACCAATGGTGCCGAAACTTTGATATTGACAGCTACAACTTCTAAAATGCTTCAAATAGCTCAGAAAAAAATGGAAAGTTCAATGCTGAGTATATCGCTTCATGACCGAGTTAGAAATGAAGACATAAGACGAAGAACAGGAGGTATAGATGTAATTTCCCGAATTGCCTCCCTGAAATAATGGAACTGAGCCGGACTCGTCGCCCGAATCAGAGATGGGAGGTGAACGAAGAGATTACTTGAGTGGAGGACGAGCTTAGACAGCAGAAGTAAAGGAAGACCTCCTACTCGTTGGGCTGACGATCTCAAGAAATTTGATGCAAAGTGCTCAAAATAGAGAACAATGGAAAAAAATTAGGGAGGCCTATGTCCAGCAGTGGACGCAAAGGGCTGGATGATGATGATGAAGATGATAATGATGATGATGATGATGATGATGATGATGAGGATGATGATGATGATGATGATGATGATGATGATGATGATGATGATGATGATTATGATGATGATGATGATGATGATGATGATGATGATGATAATGATGAACTGTCATGTTAAACCATTAGTAAAAAATGGTGTAACCAAAAACCGGGGTTTTCTTAATAACCGTCATCCCTAGATGATACACTACTGTCGGTACCTGGCTATCCAATATTTTTAACATACATGCGATTGACATTATTTTTCTTGTTGACCGGATTATTTATTTGCCGGATCTTATTAAAATGTATAGATTTATCGCGTATTTGTTATTTCAAGTTTACGGTCACTCATTAGTAACCTTATTAGTCCAGAAAGCCACTGCGCATCTGCTAGGAAAAATATTCCGATTCGGATTTTTTGCACAATATTACTCAAAAAGGACTCCTTTTAACAAATTTGCATGTTGCCAGGACCAAAAGTGGGTCAAAAATTTTTTAAACGTTTTTTTTTTGTTTTTTCCCTAAAATTATTTTTTTTTGCATGAAACAAAGTTTTTTAAGTTCTTTGGATCATTCCAAACAGAAAAGGTCTTTAGTGAATTTTCTCTAAAGTTGATAGTTTTTGACATATAAGCGATTAAAAATTGAAAAATTGCGAAATCGGCCATTTTTAACCTTCAAAAATTATGTGAAAAACTTAAAATTTGAATGTTGTCAAGGTAGGTATATATTCTTTAAACATCTATTGATGAAATCCCGAAGAGTTTTTTGCAATACATTATACAAAACTCCTTTGTTTTTTAATTTCTAATCACGCGTGCACGACACTCTTTTCCACCGTTGCACGTGTATACAGTATGGTGCAAATGAAAGGAATAAATTCGTTATTTCGTAAACCAGTGACTTTAAGGAAAAAACCCGAAACAAGTTGATTTTTATTTTTAAGTTATGATATTGTGGCATATATGGTATACTAGTGACGTCATCCGTCTGGGCGTGTCCAAAACAGGGTGTCCAAAAATATTTATTAAATTAATTATTTGACAAAACAGTAGAAGGACACCCTGTATAAATAATTATATAAATGTTTATATTACTGAATAAAGAATTGAAAATTCTTTCAAATGAGATAGCACACGACCCCTATTCTCATTTAAAAAAATCATCGATTACGCCATCACGCCCAGATGGATGACGTCACTAGTATACCATATATGCCACAATATCATAACTTAAAAATAAAAATCGACCTGTTTTGGGATTTTTCCCTAAAGTCACTGGTTTACGAAATAACGAATTTATTCCTTTCATTTGCACCATACTGTATACACGTGCAACGGTGGAAAATAGTGTCGTGCACGCGTGATTAAAAATTAAAAAACAAAGGAGTTTTGTATACTGTATTGCAAAAAACTCTTCGGGATTTCATCAATCGATGTTTAAAGAATATATACATACTTTGGCAACATTCAAATTTTAAGTTTTTCACATAGTTTTTGAAGGTTAAAAATGGCCGATTTCGCCATTTTTCAATTTTTAATCGCTTATATGTCAAAAACTATCAACTTTAAATAAAAGTCACCAAACACCTTTTCTGTTTGGAATGATCCAAAAAACCTAAAGAAAACTTTGTTCCATGCAAAAAAAAAATAATATAATTTTAGGAAAAAAACAAAAAAAAAACGTTTAAAAAATTTTTGACCCACTTTTGGTCCTGGAAACATGCAAATTTGTTAAAAGGGGTTCTTTTTGAGTAAGATTGTGCAAAAAATCCGAATCGGAATATTTTTTCTAGCGGATGCACAGTGGCTTAACTTTAGGCTATTGATTATGTATTTTAGAAAGGAACTACAACGTTAACGGGGTTTTATTGTTTCATATGGTCAATGGACGTATAAATAATAAAAACCCGCGGAGTGCTACTATTTAAAGGGGTGCGTTTTTGAGAAAGGGGTGAATTAGTCCATAGGCACAGGGCGAATTAGGGTGAGTTCTATGCACTTTTGGTACAAACATGTCTACAGGAAAATTGTTCCAGGTTAAATTTACTATCGAGACATCACCTTTTAAAGTCAAAATTATTTTTTTTTTACAAAAATATATTCAAAAGAAAAGCAAGAAAAAAACACAATTGATAGCAATTTTGTTTTTTGCCCCATAACTTTTTTCCACGGGGATGTGGGTATAGGCATTGCTTCATGGAAAAAAATCTTCCATTCTTTCTCTTTCAAAAGGCGTTTGGTAGAAGTCTCTATGATTTATATTTTTCAAAATATGATTTTTCAAAATTTGCCACTCACATCGATTTTGGCCAATTTTTGCTTGTTACTTCTCAAACATTGTTCTGTAACTTTTTTCTGCGTAGCCTTAGGTATATACATTGTTACATTTAATAGGAAGACAAGTTAATTACCCTTAAAATAGTCTCCTAGAGAAGGCTGTGTAGCTATTTTTTAGCAAGATATGGTTGTTCAAAATTTTATACTTTTAATGATTTTTGATATATTTTACGATTACTTTTAAATTTCTTATTAGAACGTTTTTTATGGTATATTTAGGTATATACATTGTAACCTAAAAAAGAAAGTTTATTTTCTTTACTTTAAAATGGTGTATCGTAAAAAATTCTAGGGCTATTTTTAAACAAGATATGCTTTTTCAAAATGTGATATATACACATGCAATAGGTCCTACTAAGTTGAAACCATATGGAAAACATTTTTATTATTAACTTTATGAAAAAAATATTGTTTATAAAATGCTCTGTATAGTCTAGAACCTAAGATGCAATCATCAGATATAAAATTGTATCAATAGTGTACGAGGTATATTAAAAAATATACTTGTTTAACAATAGTCCTAGAATTTTTTGCAATACACCATTTTAAAGTAAAGAAAACAACCTTTTGTTTTATTTTACAATGTACATACCTAAATTTACAAGGAAAAAATTCACAGTGAGAAATTTAAAAAATAATCATTAAAAATATCAAAAATTATTAAAAGTATAAAACCTTGAAAAAGCATAACTTGCTTATAAAGAGTCGTGTAACCTTATACAATAGACCATTTTAAAGGTAATTGATTTCTCTTTCTACTAAATGTACCATTGCATAAACCTAGAAATGCGTAGAAAAAAGTTACAAAACAATGTTTCCGAAATAATGGGGAAAATGTCCAAAAAATGATGTGAGTGGCGAAATTTAAAAAATCCTATTTCAGAAACTATAAATCTTTGAGACTTTCACCAAACTTTATTGTAAAGAGGAAAAATAGAAGTTATTTTTCACTGAAGCAATGCCTATACCTACATCCCTGTGGAAAAAAGTTATGGGGCAAAAAACAAAATTGCTGTCTTTCGTGTTTTTCCTTGCTTTTCTTTTGAATATATTCTTGTAAAAAAAAATATTTTTGACTTTAAGAGGTGACGCTTCGATAGTAAACTTAATCTGGAAAAATTTTTCTGTAGATATATTTGTACCAAAAGTGCATAGAACTTACCCTAATGCACCCTGTGCCTAGGGACTAATTCACCCCTTTCTTAAAAACGCACCCATTTAAATGGGAGCACTCAGCGGTTTTTTCAAATTTAGAGATCCATTGACCATATGAGACAATAAAATCCCGTTAACGTTGTAGTTCCTTTTAGCTCTCTTATTTTGAACATTATCAATAGCCTACTTTCTGGGCTATATAATTTGAAATTTAAATGGAACCTCCACACATAACAATAATGTAAATAAATATTTCGTGTAAATATTACAAGTCATTTTTTATATGGAGGCATTAGCGTAACTAGCACGCTGGGAAAGGACGTATATTGAAAATAAGAATAGAGGAAGGAGTATAAAGAAATTGAAGAACAAAGCGGCTTTAGAGCAGGAAGATCATGCGTGGACAACACATTTGTCCTTCAACAAATAATTGAGAAACGAACAGCTTGAAACTTCGCTATAGATCTGGTAGATCTGGAGAAAGTTTATTCTTTCTCAATAGTGCAACTTGTAGACGCGTTGCACTATTGAGTTTTAGGTCAATTTTCAGCTTGCCACAATGGATTCTCACGTGGATTGCATCTTAAACGTATCAGTTAAGATGTGCTAAGATAGAGGAGCTCTATCTGTATGCTTAGCTGGGCTGTACTGGAGCTTAAGATTTGTTGGTGCAACCTGGCATTAAAATACTACTGAAAATCTATAAAAGTCTTCAAAGCACGGTAAAAACAGAAAATACTTTCTTAATCGTATGTGCAGTAACGAAATGCTTGAGACAAAGGCGTCGTCTTTTTCCTGCCCTATTCAAAATATTTATTCAAGAAGCACTGCACCAGTGGAGACACAAATATGCGGAAATGGGGTTGAAGCTTCACAACCATTATCTGACAACGCTGTTCTGTACAGATGATCCAGTAATAATTGCAAGTTGTAAAGAAGGTGCAGATTAGGTTATTAGAAATTTCAAAGATTATTACGATAAATGGGTGATGAATATGAATATGTCAAAAACAGAATATATGCGAATAGGCAGTGAAGACGAAGAAGCGGATTTGGAAATTGGAAAAATGAAAAGGTGCTACAAATATAAATATTTAGGAAGTATTATCTGTGGAAAAGGAAAAACTGAACGATATATTAATTAGAGTGCAACAAGGCAGGACGACTGTTCAAAACAGTGCTACTATGAAAACTAAAATGACTGTGTACAAAGTAATTATAGAGAGCATTCTTGCATGTGGAGCAGAATGTTGATAAATGACAGCAAAAGGAAAGAAAAAACTTGACACGGTTGAACTGGACTACCTGAGAAGAACTCGTCGTATATGAAGAGCAGAACGTATACTTAACTAATACTGAAATTAAAAGAAAAATAGAGAGACTACATAAAACATTGGAAAGAATAGATACTAGAAATTTAATTTGTTATGAACATGTGCAGTTGATGGACGACAGTAGTAGGTGGCCAAAAAGAGCTATGGAATGTATTCAAAGTAATAGACGAGGAATACCAGCCCAGTCTTGGATAAAAGGTGTTATGAAAACCATGAAAAGCAAGATAGAGCCATTGATGAACACATTTAACCCATATCACTTAAATAGAATGTGACTCGTTACTCAGTTACAGGGCGTGTTATTTGATAATTTAATAATTATTTTTACCCAGAACTTTAAAATTATTTGACATATCCTTGTCATATTTGGCATAGAGTGAAGGTACCGTACGCCCTACTAAATTGTGATAAACAAACATTTCTCTCTAGACAGAAGACAGTGAGTGGTTGACCTTTCCCAAATTCTACGCCACTGGCGGAATTGCTACTTTAGCGAAATATTTATATTCACCAATATTTTCGATGTATATTACATAGTCTTTTATTAGTCTTTTATTAGTAACATAAAGTCATTCGTTTTAGAGATGTTTGAAGTTTAAAATGAAACAGCACAGCTATTTTGATTAGTGTATTTTGGCCCTTCATTTTTAACTTGAAATATCTCGAAACCGAATGACTTTATCGGTACAAACGAAGAGTATGTTATTACATAGAAAGTATTGGAGAATCGAAAAATTGCACTAATATAGTAATTCCGCCAGTGGCGTAGAATGTGTGAAGGGTTACCATTCACTTTTCCTTGTCGTACCCCTCACCTTAAAGGTAACTATTAAAAACGCAACAAAAGAGTAAACATCAAAATTCTAAAATAACCTTATTTTTTTTAATAATCTGTTTTTGAAACGTTTTCCATAACGAAAATCTAAACGTCAAGACCAACGTAAAATGCAATTTTTATTACAAACAAATTATGGCTTAATCCATATCAAAAATATTTTAGGTAAACATGCCAAAAGAAAAAAGTAGAACGTAGTTAGTAGAAAGTAGTTAGAACTGTATAATTAATATCTTTGATATATTTATTTTTCAAAAATTAAGAAAGTGAATTTTTTTTTGAAGTCAAAAATATTGTATCGAACGTTTCATAACGTAATCATTTATTTTTAATCCGACCCTCTTCTGTCCGTTTAAGATGACAATATTCTTTGCTGGGGCAAAAAATCTCACAATAAAGAGGGATCAAAACAGCGATTTTATCTTGCACTCCACTCACGCGCTCAATTTGTCAATTCTGTACAACCGGCAAAATTGAACTTATTATTTCTGCCTTCTTTATCGGTCTCATATCCCTGTTCGCCGGTTTCAGATTGCTCGTAAATTCGCAATAAAAATAAAATTGTAACGAGTTACATTCGCGACTATAATAATGGAATTAACAAGGTGCTCTAAATTTACAAAGGCACATAATGGAAATACGACACTCAATTTAAATACACTCTACACGAAAAGTCAATATCGCTACGAACAATAGAATAATTTCTCCAAGTAATTTAAAACTTTTAGTAATTGCTATCTTATTAGAGTGTAATTTTTATATCAATTTTAGCTAATTTTTGGTAAATTTAAAAAGGTTTTGAAACGTATTTAAATAATAAGTGTATGTCTAAAATGTAGAACTAGATTTCAGATACTGAGGATCTTTGAAACAAAAGTATTTAAGACCATATATGGTGGAATTAACAAACAGGATGTGTGGAGAAAGCGATATAATTTCGAAACTTTATGTAACTTTTTGGTAATACAGGTAATGTAAACACTTTCAAAATAAACAGCCTAAGATGGGTGGGCCACGTTATGCGGACGGATGAAACTGATTCTGATAAAACAACAATGCTAGATAGGCCGGTTGGAAAAAGAAAAAGGGGGTAACCTAGATTCTAATATTTAAGGGAGATTGGAGTAAGAGGATAAGGAAGACAGACACTCGACAGGGGACGATGGAAGATCTGCCCGCCCCGCAAACCAAGAGACTGTGAGAGAAAAAGTATTCGGAAAGAAAAGAAGAAATACAAACTTAAGTCACACTTTCTAAAGGACAAGGCCTAGCATAAAACAAATTTAAACATTATACATTATTCTGAAATCTGATGATATGGTTATGTGACTAGGCTATTAAATTACAAACGTTTGATAATATTACACAGTAATGGTGAAATATAGGAATGTGGAAGAAAGTGAAAAGAATCGAATGGCATGTTCTATCACAGAAAGATTCCAATAAAACCGATATGAAAATTCTATAAGACTGCCAAAGACCACGAGATTGATATCTGGCAGCTTAGGAAACTGAAGAAGAAATAAAAAAAGAAACGAAAAATTCTTGGTACGGAAATAGATGAGGAAAACGTTAAAAATAAGTAGTTTATTAGGGTAAGTCTAGAGATGCTACCAAATGATGAAAAATGAATTACTGTACAATATATTATGTTTAACACTACAGACTTATTAGGACTGGGGTGCACACCAAATATAGGATCGATTTTATTCTTAAACCAAGCAAAACACGACAGAGCAAAGTTTCTGACACCGATATAAGTCGGATGTCATTCATACGTAAGAACCTAGAAAAACTTTTCGATAGGCATATTATACTCGCTACGAAAGCGGCACTCTACCATCTCGTACACAGAATAGAGTAGGTTCTAAAAAGCCAAGAGGTGGTAAGGTATATTTCTCGATATAGAGGGATTCGACAATACCTTCTACCAAACAATGACAAGAAGAGCAATTCGCCTAGAAGTAACAGACAAAAACAACCTGCAAGTTGATAGACTGTATTTTGATCATGGGTGTAATATACTCAACGTTACTACGGAATAAAGTGCCAGCACAAGTAGCCAGGGGTTGTCTGTAGGTTAGTTTTATCTCCTCTATTGTAAGATCTGGTCATGGATAGGATTATAGTTAATCGACTCAGCAACCACCAAAATCATATCCCGGGCTATACGGATATCCTGGTCATCTTATAGTACGACAAATTTAATAGAAGAGGTAGAGATAGAATGCAACAGTTTATAACTATGGACTATGGTTATGGAATTAAATTTAGTGCTTGAAATCGATCTATCCTCTGACTCTACATGCCAATTCCAGCCCTGGCGTTCGTTAGTAAATTTTTCCAGTCGATATAGTCTGTAGCCATTCTCCTTCATGATAGACTGATAAAAAAATTTCGTGCGTCATCGTTAACATCATTCTTCCATCGTTTTTCGGTCTCCCGAGAATGATGTGTTTTATTCACACCTGACATATTTATATATTATTTGCCGGTCCGTATTACCCATTGGGAAGACCAGATGATTTGCACAACACCTGTTAGATCCTTCAAACTTCTAGATTAAAAAAAAACCATATACGTATACTAGTGATTTTGCGGTCGTGATGCAACATACGATATAATCAATTGCCCTTAAGAGTCACTGCACTTCATTTTTCTGACTTTCTCGCATTTTATCGTATCGATCTCAAATTTTTTATGACTCCCTACATTTTTCTAAGTTTTTCAATTTTTTTCTAACACCCTCCAACTTTATCTGACATTCTCAAATTTTTTCTGACTCCCTCAATTTTTTTATGACTTCCTCTAATTTTTTCTGAATCCTTCCAATTTTTTCTGACTTTATTTAGTTTTTCCTTGCTCTCTCTAATTTTTCCTGTTTCCATTTATAATTTTTCCTGACTCCTAATTTTCCTGACACATTCTAGTTTATACTGTCTCAGTCTAATTATTTATTTTAATTTTATATAGATATAGATTTCAAAAACGAAGACAATAAATAACAGTGCGTGGTAATGCCGACTGAAGTTACTACTTATACCACGTTATTGCTATAATATGTAGGTAAATTATATTTTATTTTTAAATTTAAGTTTTAAAAGCACATTCAAGTTCTTAAAAAAATTAATTTTTTTCTTTAACAATTTTGTTTGATGATTTTAGTAATTTACAAAATGTGTAAGTATAATATAGAATTTATTCATTATTTACATATTTCTTATTCTCAAATATTTCTGTTTAATTAGGTACTTAATTTTTATATTCTATATTGTAAAACTAAAACGTAAATATAGTTAGATTTATTAAAGCGCAGAACCTGAGATGGCTGGGACACATAAAGAGAATAAAAACGACCAACTGATTAAGAAGTTCACCAGAGGGAAACCAGAAACTGAATGACCAAGGGGAAGACTCAGAGGGAGATGGGAGGACCAAGTCATGAAATATATCAAAATTCTGAAAGTGAGAAACTGGAGGGAACTATCGGAACTACATATCGAAAAGAGTGGAATAAAAATCAGAGAGCTCTAATTAAGAGCGGCAAGTATTCTATCTGGAATGAAAGGCCTTGATGATGATGAAAGCTAAAACTTCTGGTTTGAGACTTAGATTATGTTATGCTAAAATTTTATTTTATTTCAGTTTATTTTATTGATCATTATTTTATGTTTTTTCATTATTATTATCTCGGTTAGTGATAAGAATTATGCGCTTTAAAAATTACAAGCTATCCAATCTAATAAAAGGATAGTCCGGTTTCCGTCAAGCGAAACGCAGATTGTCCGGCACGATAACTCCGGGACGATGTCATATGTCCTATGTCCTATGTCCTATGTCCTATGTCCTATGTCCTATGTCTTATAATATATATCAATATGAAATGAAGTTTCACAAACATAGATAAATAAAAGAACAACACTTGAAGAAAGATACAGAGAAACGGAAATCGTGAATGACCGATGAAATACTCGACCTTATGAATCACAGAAAAAAACAAAGAAAATCTCAAAGAATATAAGAGAATACATACCATCGTCAGAAGATAGATAAGGGAACCCAAAAGAAACAAAAAACAGAACAATGTCAAGAAATAGAGGAGTATCAGAGTCTATATGAAAACTTCAATGTCTATCTAAAGGTGAAGGGACTATCTGGAAAGTTCCGAAAACGCAACAGCGGAAAAATTACAGATGATGAAGACCATCATTGCCAGTATTGCCATAACCAAAGATGATAAAAAGAAAGTACGGGAAGAATACTTGTGCAAACTTTTCCACGACCTTACAACAGGGCAAGAACCCACCATTGAAGAGAATTCAGGTCCCGAAATTCTATCAGACGAAGTAACGGCAGCCATCAGACAAATGAAGGATGAGAAGGCATTGGAACTTATGAAATTCCTGCAGAACAGCTGAAGCTATTAGATGCAGAACAAATAAAAATAATAACTGAACTATTTAATGATATACACCAACAAAAGCACCAAATATTGCTCAAATCTGACTTCGTACCATTGCCCAGAAAACCAACAGCAAAAGATTGTGAAGAATAGAATCATAAGCCTAATGAGCCATCTGCTGAAGCTGTTTATCCACAAAATAATTTACCGAAAATTCGAAGAACAAATTGCGCCCAATCAAATTTGGATTTGTCAACGCCGTTGGTACTAGGAAGGCTTTATTTAGCGTGCAGGTGTTCTTTCAGAAATGTAATGATGTCAGCTGTGATGTTTTTACACGCCTGATGACGACAAAAAGGCTTTCGAAAGAATCAGGCATGAACAAATTATGGAAGTGCTCAAGATAACAGGGATTGACGGAAGAGACATAAAAATAATAGCTTAAATATATTGAAATCAATCAGCAGTACTTTGAATAGATAGATAATATACAGATCAGGTCAAAATCTTAAGGGGGGTGAAACAGGGATGCATAATTTCACCGCTGATATTCAGTCTGTACTCAGAGTACATTTTTGAAGAGGCTCTAAATATTTTGATGAAGGCATCAAGATAAATGGAGTCAAGCTCAGTAACCTGCGGTATGCAGATGATACAATAGTGTTTTTCAATACCATAGAAGGGCTGTAAAACTTAATGAATAAAATAACGGAAACAAGTAGAACATATGGACTGGATATAAACACCAGCAAAACCAAGCTAATGATCATCAGCAAGGAAAACATAAATGGAGCAAATCTGTATGTGAGCCAAATGAGGATTGAACATGTCTCACAATACAACTACTTGGCAACTATAATCAATGAGTCGTGGAACAATATCCAAGACATTAGCTGTCGCATCGAAAAGGCAAAAAGTGCATTCTTGAAAATGAGCTCTGTGTTAAAGAGCCATGACCTCACCATAGAAACAAAAATAAGTCTTACTAAATGTTACGTATATTCAGTGCTTCTATAGGAAGTAGAAACGTGGACATTGAAGGCGGAAACTCTATCGAAACTTCAGCCTTTGGACTATTGTTGTACGAAAAGTTCCTTAGGATACCATAAACAGACAAAGTCACCAGTGGCGAACTACTACGGAGGATGAACACAACTGCAGATTTGGAGCTACTCCAATGCATGTTGCAAGGTAAAATTGAAGGATAAAGGGCCCCAGGACGAAGAAGAATATCCTGGCTTGCTAACTTGTGAGCATGGTATAGAAAGACCTCAATACAACTATTCCATATAGCGACCAACAAAATCGTCATAGTAAGAATGATCGCCAACGTTCTGAACGGACAGGCACCCTAAGAAGAAAAACAAACATATAATATTATAATTATTATAATATGTATATTTTATACAATTATATACCTAATATTTCTCTACCCTACCTTGTTCTTAATAAGTATTGTACAAAATATTTCAACAATGTGATATTCGTACAATGCTCTTCGTTCGTCGCCACAGGATAGTTCTGTCGTGATTCTGTCTTTCTACGCAGAGAGCGATTGTACGTAGACTTCTAATAGCTGTCAGACTCGTGTAAACATCGTTCACGATTGATGCTTGGAATATTAACCTCTTTATGTACACAACATGCGTAATCATGCATTACAGTGTAAATTTCTAAATAGATACACCTCAAAGGCTGTAACGTCGCTATTAATGATCATCAAACACGCACAAATTAATGTCTGATATGTCGGACTAAAATTAATGTTTTGAATATTTTAATATGTATTTATGTGCTATGCTTGCTATACACCTGACGGTGGTGATTATAGTGAAAATTATTTAAATTGCCTCGTCAACTACGATACACAAAATGGTCAACACTAGATGGATTATTGTCTATCCATTAATTTAGCATATATCCATAAATTTAATAGTTATAATAATATATACACACATCGGAAAAGTCTAGGGATATTTTTGTAACATAATAAAATTAATAAAAATAAAATCATGTGATCGTTTAATTTCAAAAAATGAATTTGCACAGTGGCTCATCTTGTACATTTTTGTGCGTAAAAAATAATGGCAAAAGTAATAACGATTATTGCACAAAGTTTTTAACAGAAGAGAAAAAACTATAGATTTTATACAGCAGCAAATATTCTTTTAGTTTAGATTTTGTTAATGTTATAACGTTCTAGTTTAGTCAATGCATTGAAAATGTTGTTTTTTTATCATGGAACGACGTCGTTTTTAACTTTGGATGAGATGAACCTTCTTCAATACGGCATGCGGCAGACTAAAAATGTAGCTGAGTGCATGGGAGTATCCCAAAGTGTTAAAAGTCAATTATGTCGGCGTCTTTGTGTCAGTAGAAGTCCAGCCGAACGTCATACTTGCATTAAAAATAATTTCACGCACAGATTTATCACACGAATGTGATTGGTGGTCCCGCCTACTATTGCTAAAAATACGACAGGTCAAATAAAAACTATAAAGTTTGTGGGTAAGGTTAGCCTTCCATTAATAAGTTTTCTAGAAGATAAATAACTAGCAACTGATAACGTTAATCGTTTTAAATATCGTCCTGGTTAGAGGTAAAACTCACTAACTACACTTTTCACAAAGTGGAGAAAAATCGATTTAAAGGTACAAATTGTTTTTTAATTTCACCTGACTTGAATATTGGAATTTGTTTAATGTAACTAAAGAATAAATAAAAACAGATATTTTAAGCAATATTTCGTCACGGG
The DNA here is from genome assembly GCF_917563875.1 of Diabrotica virgifera virgifera. Lineage (NCBI taxonomy): Eukaryota > Metazoa > Arthropoda > Insecta > Coleoptera > Chrysomelidae > Diabrotica > Diabrotica virgifera. Next base: position 120,387,374 of record NC_065448.1, read on the forward strand.
AACTATGATACAATCAATATTAGATCAATTTTTGTACTTAATGAGTTTTTACATGAACACAATTATTGCATATTGATATCTTATCCTATTATAGGTAAAACTCACTAACTAGACTTTGTACTTGATGAGTTTTTCCTTGAACACAATTATTGGATATTGAGAAGTTAATGAATTTGTCTCCATAAAATTTTGTTGACTTACAACAAACGAACTATCAAAAATAACAGTCCATTATTTAAAAAGTGAACAATAAGTTTCGTTCTTCGAAAATAAATGCAAATCTTTCAGCATTTATGACAGCCACAAAAGTCGCCTGCTTAATTGAAAAATAGATTAAATGTTACCCTTTATGTAAGCTAGCACGGTTACAAAGAAATTTAATCTCATATTTCTTTAATCAATCGCGGAACAGATAATGCACACAAATATAATGTACAGTTTGTACAGTTTCAACAATACCATGTAACACACAAGTCGCCTGCTTAATCGCTGTAGTATAATTTAGTATTCTTTTGTCATTGTTTATTTTATTGATTAAGTGTTGTGTCATTTAAATTAATTCTACTGTCAAGTTTTATGTGAATAAAAGCCTAAATCTGTAAAAGGCATTTTTACTACAATTTTATTCACATAAATATACCAAATATACAATGGAGAAGTACTTTAGACCTGATAAACTAGAGGCTGATCCAAACTCCCAAACTGCCGCCAAAGAATTTAAACACTGGTACGAAACATTTAAGAATTTTTTGGAAAGCAATAAGTCTACAGAAAAATCGCTAGAAGATAAAGACAAGTACATGCTTTTAATCAATTTTGTCTCACATTCAGTATATGATTACATAAGCGAAGCAAAAACATACATTTCTGCTATCAAAATTTTGGAAGAATTTTATATTAAAGCTACAAATGAGATTTACGCAAGACATATTCTAGCTACAAGAAAACAACAAATAAACGAATCTATTGATCAGTATGCACAACAGTTAAAGTTTTTGGCTAAAAATTGGAATTTTAAAGCAGTTTCTTCAGAAGAAAATAAAAATGACTATATTCGTGATGCTTTTATTAATGGTCTCGTTCAATCTAATATACGTCAAAGATTACTAGATTTTAGTTCTGTATCTTTGGACGAAGCATTATCTAAATCTAGATCTTTGGAAGATTCTCAAAAACAATCTGATATATATATATATATATATATATATATATATATATATATATATATATATATATATATATATATATATATATATATATATATATATATATATATATAAATGCATCATTAAATAATATAGCATCTTGTAGTCATCCAAATTCAGAACAAACTACTTTAGCTTCTGTTCAAACAAAACCTGGTCAGGCTTGTTATTTTTGTGGACATCCAAGACATCCTCGATCTGTATGTCCAGCAAGGGCTGCGATTTGCCAAAACTGTCATAAAATTGGACACTGGTTTAAAATGTGCATGCAATCAAAGAAAAGTCAAACGAGATCAACTTACGCATCTACAATGGTGATCGCTTCTTCAATGGAAAAACATCAATCGCTTTCAAAATATATAGCCAAAGTAACAGTTAACCAAATTGATGCCAACGCTATAATAGACACTGGAAGCTCAGACACTTTTTTAGATCATGAATTCGCTATTGAAAATAAGCTTAAAATTTTTCCAATACAAGGGGTCCAACTTTCTAAGGCATCTATGTCATTCTCAGCTAATATTCAAGGCTATTGTATAATAAACATTCAGATTGATAAAGAAAAATATGATCAAACAAAAGTTTTAGTTTTATCCAATCTTTGTACAGATGTGATTTTGGGTCAAGATATTATGAAACAACATGAAAGCTTAGAAGTTAAATTTGGAGGACCAAGAAGACCTCTTAAGATATGCTGTCTTACTGAAGCTAAAATTAAGCCACCTTCGTTGTTTGCCAATTTAACAGAAAATTGTCACCCTATTGCTACTAAATCTCGCAGGCATTCACAGGAAGATGAAGAATTTATTAAAGAAGAAATAAAACGTCTCCTTAAAGAAGAAATTTTTGAAGAAAATAAATCACCTTGGAGGGCCCAAGTGTTAGTAACTAAAAATGAAAATCATAAACGTCGGATGGTAGTTGATTACTCTCAAACAATAAATAGATTCACATTACTTGATGCTTATCCGTTGCCGAATATTGATTCACTGGTGTCTAAGATATCAAAATATAAAAATAATTGATTTAAAATACGCATATCATCAAATACCAATTTACGAATCTGACAAACCATTTACAGCTTTCGAGGCAAGTGGATGCCTTTACCAATTCCGTCGTATTCCTTTTGGGGTTACCAATGGAGTATCATGTTTTCAGAGAGCCATTGATTCTATCATAAAAAAGAAAATCTACAAGGTGTTTACGCTTATTTAGATGATGTAACAGTTGGTGGTGAGGATCAAATTAGACATGATTTAAATTTACATAATTTTTTAAATGCTGTTAAAAAATATGGGTTAACTTTAAATCAAAATAAATGTCACTACAATCAAAAAATTATAAATATTTTGGGATATACAATAGAAAACTCTACAATGAAACCTGATCCAGACAGATTGAAGCCTCTACTAAATTTACCAGTTCCGAATGATTCTAAAAGTCTTCAGAGGGCACTTGGAATGTTTTCACATTACTCAAAATGGGTTAATAATTTTTCAGCAAAAATTAGAGGTCTTATAGATTGCAAGAAATTTCCATTAGGTCCGGACTTGGTATTTGCTTTTGAGGAATTGAGAACTGATATAGCTAATGCACTTCTATGGACAATTGATGAAAAAGAAATTCTCATTGTTGAAACTGATGCTTCTGAATTTGCTATTGCTGACACTCTGAGTCAATCTGGAAGACCCGTTGCTTCTTTCTCACGTACCCTTACAGATTCTGAACGAAAACATTCTGCAATTGAAAAAGAAGCATATGCTTGCGTTGAAGCATTAAAAAAATGGAGACACTATCTTTTAGGAAGACAATTCAAACTAATCACAGATCAAAAATTAGTTTCGTTCATGTTTAATACAAACCACACAAGTAAAATCAAAAATGAAAAAATTTTGCGTTGGCGTTTGGAGCTTTCTTGTTTTAAATATGATATTATCTATCGTTCAGGAAAGGCTAATGATGCAGCTGATGCACTATCAAGAATATGCAATAATATAAATAATACAAGCAAGTTATATCAATTACATTCAGATTTATCGCATCCTGGGATTAGTCGTATGCACCATTTTGTAAAAATTCGAAATTTACCTTATTCTTTAGATGAAATTAAACACGTAATTACGTCTTGTCCAATCTGTGCAGAAATCAAACCCAGATTTTATAAGAAAGAAGATGATACACATTTAATTAAATCAACAGCTCCGTTCGAAAGATTGAACATTGACTTTAAAGGTCCAATACCCAGTTCTTCTAGAAATTCTTATATGCTTACAATCATTGATGAATTTTCAAAATTTTCATGGGCTTTTCCATGCTCAGATACATCTAGTCAGAAAGTAATTGAATGTTTGAGTCAACTGTTTTGTTTATATGGAATGCCGGCATATATACATTCTGACAGGGGAACTAGCTTTACTTCACAAGAATTTATTAATTATCTACACTCTAAAGGAATATCTTCAAGTAGAACAACACCATATAACCCTGGAGGAAATGTTCAAGTCGAAAGATACAATGGAGTTATATGGAAAGCAGTGAATCTAGCATTGAAAACCAGAAATTTAGACATCACTAAATGGGATACTGTTCTACCAGAGGCTCTGCACTCTATAAGAAGTTTACTGTGTACAGCAACCAATTGTACACCTCATGAACGTTTGTTTACGTATCAGCGAAGATCAACTAGCGGAACTTCTATTCCATCATGGCTTAACGATTCAGACAAAGTATTACTAAGAAAATTTGTACGAAAAAGTAAGTTCGATCCTTTAGTTGAAGAGCCTTCTTTTAGAAGCCAATTCAGATTACGCCCTAATACAGTATCCAAACAGAAAGAAAAGTACAGTTTCAACGAAGCATTTAGCTCCTAGAGGTGACCTGAAATTATTGAATCAAGATAACGATGAAGATGAAAATGAAAGTCCAAATAATACACTAGAGAATTCCACTACTGAATCAATACCAGAGGACATAGCAAATTTATCTATTCAAGAACCGAATCAAGTACCTACCTGATGATAATCATGATCCAAGATTGGAAAATTCAGATTTTCAATCTAGCCGTAAATCAGCTAGAACTAAAAATAAACCAGGATATTTGCAAGATTTTGTTCAAAAAAATAGGGCCGGGTGAATGTAGTATAATTTAGTATTCTTTTGTCATTGTTCATTTTATTGATTAATTGTTTTGTCATTCAAATTAATTCTACTGTCAAGTTTTATGTGAATAAAAGCCTAATTTTGTAAAAAGCATTTTTACTACAATTGCAAAGTAGATTATGTTATCTAATGTATTGTTTGAAAGATCACTAAGTACCGATTCGGCATTCCAGATTGTAAGGAAAAATTCACTAAGTGCAATAATACCTTTTAATGAGTTTTGCCCTGAAACCGAAATTCACAATAATGGACTTAGTAAATTGTACCATAGATTATCTCAGCAATTAGAAGGGTTAGAGCCCCAGGTGACATCTCCAGAGCTGGGCAGTACGCAGTACCGTATTGAGTTCAAATTGATAAAAATATCAAAATCTCAAAAAAGTGCACTTAGTGAGTTTTAACTCTAATAGGACGATATGTTTCTCTCATTCTCTACTATGTTGTATAAGTACATACCCACCTTACCTTCTTTCCTATATTCTTTACCCAATAATATTCTATTCTAATATTTAGTTTTGTTTCAGGTAATATTATGATCATAACAACTAATTGAAAATACGTAGAATGCCGAAGTAGTGAGTAAGTATTACTTAGTAATCTCGGTTTCGTCTCATAGATAGAGATCTCTTTAAGAGTTGGTCGAACAGTTCATTTGTAACATTTAGTCTTTTATTGGTAGGAAAGTATAAAATCATTTTAATATACCATCCAACAATATTTTATAATTCGTTCTTTAACCATTTATTAAACGTCATTTAATGTTTACATATCGACAGAAGTACCGGACAGACTGCGAGACTTGTCGCATTAGGCTTTTATAAGATTAGATTCGGCGATTTATTCATTTTTTCATGTTAGTAAAAAATCAGATATCACGAATGAAAAAATGAAGAGGAGAGAGATGAAAATCAAAGTGATGCTAGTAGCTAAGATGATGCAGATTTATCTAATGAGAATTAATTTTTTGTTTATGTAAAAACTCACATTTTTGTAGCTACAATAATTACCATCAAGCTGAAAATTGGCAGGATTGTTCAAAATACCATTATAAATGAAATCTAAAAAGTCCTCATAAATCCGACCCCTGCTAAAAATTTTACGCGGGGTCAAAGGTCACCAAATATGGTTTTTAGCGATTTTCAGCGAAACGGCAAGTTTTATCGTAAAATTAGTTCTAACAAAAAATGTAGGTTAGATAATTATGTATAAAAAATATTTTAATAGTTTTTTTCCCAAGAGCCACTGTTTTTGAGATACAACGATTCAAAGAGTTGAAAGACTTCTAATCGTCATAATATACATATGTATTAGTTAGTACACCAGGTATATACATCACTGAAGCTGTAATACAAGTAAACATAATATTCTATCGGTCAACTTATATTACACATAATAATATAAGATTATAAATATGATAATGTTTCTACTATACCGCTTGCGGTCTACCGAGGGATGCAATGTATAAGCTGTATTATATTACGGTGCCAACAAAAAAATCTTTACAAAGTGAATGTAACGCGAAAATAATAAGAATTATTTGAATTTTACGGCTTAATCCCAACACAAATAGTAAATTGATATGACAAAGTATTACCTTACAATAATACTTTTTATTTATGCGCCTTATTTCAATTTGTAAAGATGGGTTTTGTCGGAATAAACACGTTCGTCGGCTAATCTAATCACCCTACCTATTCTTTTCTCAGAAGGGTTTGAACATAATAATGAAAGACAACTTTATTTGATGGCTATAATGATTTTACGAGAAATATTAGAGCTGTAGAACAACGTCGTAGAACTTCAGCAACATCTTCATCTTCTAATATTTTATTTGATCAATCTATAACAGTATCTACCACTCAACAGAAATTTCTTGCAAATACTCACAACAAATCTCGGTTCATTTCAATGTTGAAAGCTAAGTTTATTGCTGAAAATATATCGGTAAAACAAGCTAATAATGATGCTGACGTAATGATAATTGAAACAGCCATAGAGAAATTCAACTTAACAAATACAACTATTATTGTAGGTGAAGATGTAGACTTGCTCGTATTACTCACTGGTAGAACTCCAATCGAAAAAACTATCTTTTTTTTAAAACCTGGAAAAGCTCAAAACCAGTCGGAAATATATTCATCGAAAAGTTTATCTACTTTTGCAAAATGTCAAAATCATATACTATTTTTACACGCAATAACTGGCTGTCATACGACATCTGCATTTTTCAGGAGGGGTTAAACTACTGTTTTTAAAATGTTTGAAAAAGAAGATTTACTTGAATGTGCTGAAGCTTTTAAAAAGCTAATTCAACTCCACAAGAAGTTATTTCCAATGGAATTAGCTTTCTTCTCTCTATGTATGGAGCGCCTAAGAAAACTACGTGCTTAGATAAGTTTCGATATGCATGTTTTTTAAAAAGTACTCGAAACAAAAAACAAGTGCAGTTATCTTGTCTTCCTCCAACCTCAGCGGCTGCTCATCAACATCTTTGTCGGGTATATTACCAAGTTCAAATGTGGCTTGGTTATCAGCTAGATCCAAAAGACTGGGAATGAAAATTAGTCGACAGTTCATTAGAAACAATTCAGACTTTACTCCCCCCTGCGCCGGAAAAACTCCTGAACACAATTTTTTGCAACTGTAAAAAGGGATGTAGCGCTAAATGTGGTTGCAAAAAAGTTGAACTCTTTTGTTCGGTAGCATGCATTAATTGTCAAAACCGGTCGTGCTCCAATGTTGAATCACCAACAATTGAGGATTCATTTGATTCTATCGAGGAGCCATGCGAGGTGTCATTATTGGGACAATTTACTTGCACCCAGGATGATCAAGAAGAAGAAGAAGAACAAGATGAAAGAGAAGAAGAAAAACTAGAAGGTGAAGAAGAGGAAGAATAACAAGAGAAGAAGAACAAGGGAAGCAGAAGTATTAGAAAATTATGAACCAGTTTGATAAATTTCCTTTTTTTTTTAATTTATACCGCTTTATATAACTTTTATCATTTTTAACCCTTGCCAATATCAATTATTAAATAGCTTTAAATTAAACATAATCATAACAGATCCGTGGAATAGGCCTACTGGGGAAACTACGTTAAAAAAACGCGTTAAGTACACTGCCTCAAAAGTGGTGTGGAAACGTGTGCGCATATTATGACGATTACCACTTTTTGAATCGTTATATCTCAAAAACGGTGGCTCTCAGGAAAAAAAGTAAAAAGACATTTTTTCTAGATAATGATCTAATCTACATTTTTTGTTAGAACTAATTTTACGATAAAACTTACCGTTTCGCTGAAAATGGCTAAAAACAATATTTGGTGACCTTTGACCCCGCGTAAAATTTTTAGCAGGGATCGGATTTATGAGGACTTTTTAAATTTCATTTATGATGGTATTTTGAACAATCCTGCCAATTTTCAGCTTGATGGTAATTTTTGTAGCCTCGGATGCTTAAGTTGACCGGAGTACTGGAATCTCTAACTACTTTGTTTTATTAATTGTAAACAAATAAGTGGGAATTAAAAAAATAATTCCTAGTTTTTATCTTATAATCCCATAATACTCTGGGCTAATTACCAAAATACATAGAAGAGTTATTTATAGTCGGTTCGCTAAACTCAGACACAACTGGCTAGTGATTTTAGTAAATAATTTGGCCAATTTGGTAAAAATTGCAAAAAAATAATTACTGAATAGGTAATAATTACTAAATAGTTAATAATTAATAATATAATAATAAATTAATATAATAATAATAATAAATGATGGTTTTGCTTGTTTTCGATTTGCACACCAGCTAGACAGGCACTGTTTCTACCCTTTCAGGCGTCATCAGTAGCTTTCGATAGTGTGCCCACCTCTGAACCGAAAAACAGCTCCACCATCATTTTAAAGGGAATCTGAAAAATAATTCAAATTTCCCATCAGACGCGTTACAGCGACATCTACTAACAAATTAAAGAATCTCAGATGCAGAATCCACCAATTTAATAAATTAAAATGGTAGATAGTATTTTAAAACTGAGATTTTTCTTAAAACTGAGATTTTTCGTGTTTGAAAGTTCTTACTGGTACATCCTTAATCTGCGACTTTTTCAATTAATAAGACAGCAGACGACGAATATAGAAAACGAAAGGGAAACGATCACATTTCGCTTTCATTCGTCTAGGAAAAACGGACAGCAGAGGAACTTTCAGTACTCAAATCCGAGTAAAGGAAATAAAATAATAAATGATGGTTTTGCTTGTTTTCGATCCAGAGGGTTGCACACCAGCTAGACAGGCACTGTTTCTACCCTTTCAGGCGTCATCAGTAGCTTTCGATAGTGTGCCCACCTCTGAACCGAAAAACAGCTCCACCATCATTTTAAAGGGAATCTGAAAAATAATTCAAATTTCCCATCAAACGCGATACAGCGACATCTACTAACAAATTGAAGAATCTCAGATGCAGAATCCACCAATTTAATAAATTAAAATGGTAGATAGTATTTTAAAACTGAGATTTTTCGTGTTTGAAAGTTCTTACTGGTACATCCTTAATCTGCGACTTTTTCAATTAATAAGACAGCAGACGACGAATATAGAAAACGAAAGGGAAACGATCACATTTCTTCAATTAGTTAATAATTACTAAATAGTTAATAATTACTAAATAGTTAATAATTACTAAATAGTTAATAATTACTAAATAGTTAGTAATTTTGCCAATTTTGCCAAAATTGGCCAAAAACAAAAAAATTACCTACTAAAATCATTAGCCAGTTGTGTCTGAGTTTAGCGAACCGACTATACCAGCAATTTTATTGCTGGAATCGAATCTTATGATTGTACACTGAGCGGCACAAAAAATGGCCACCCCACAAAATGGGTAATTTTTGTTGTCGTGAATTTTCTAAATCTGTTGTCCGATTTAAGTGATTTTTTTAACATTTTATAGCCTTATTCTTTAACAATGTCACTGTAATAAAATTATTGCTAGACAGGTAAATGATCATTGTATACCGGGGTGTACCAATCAAACTGTGTTTTATTCTCAAAGTTCACCACACCCTGTGTAATATTCTAGCATTTATAAAATATTGAAATTAAAACCCAACTAAACCGCAGGTTTTCTTAACATTCTGTTTTCTGTTTCTCTGAGATACAACCGGTCAAAATTAACCGGCATTTACGGCAAAGATAGAAGCAATAGGATCATAGTTTTCGAACCATCACCTTTTTATTTTTGTCCTTTTTCTCCACACCAATTTTCGTATCTTTAAAATTCTCATAACATATATTATTATAATAAAAACTATCGATCTCACTAGTGAAAATTGTCAAAAATAGCATAATTCAAATCAAAAATTAGGTTGGAGAAAATGTAATCTCAAAGTTCAAAATTGGTGTACGTTAAAAACTAGTTATTTATGAAACAGTTCGAGAAGTATGCTTTTTGCAAACGCACGCGACGTTTAGAGCACGAGCGACAGCGGCGCGAGTGTTATACATCGCGTAAGTTTGCAAAAAGTACTTCACGCACAGTTTCATACAATATTTTATCTACGATAAACAAATTAAAAAAACTGTAACTTTTTGTCACTGGAGTTCATTTCTATTCTACAATTTTTAGAACTTTGACATTTAAAAATTCTATCTTCTTTCAAACCACAAAACTGTCATAACTTTTGTAATTCATTGCTCAATATGTCATCACCATAACAACGCGAAAGTTAAGGATATTTGATTATATGAAAGTGTGCCAAAAAACAGTGCGAAAAAGTAAATTCCATTTAAAATACATTGTTACTTCACGCACACTTTAAACCCTTCACGCACTGCTATCTATAATGACAGTTTTCACAAATTAAAAACTTATACGTAATATGACATAGAGTAGATAAATGCATTTTCTCGGCTTCTCATGGAGCAATCAAGTGTACCTTTTAACGTTAAAAACACAAATATTCTCATTTGAAAGCTGTATAATTATTTAAACAATCTTTATTTAAACAAATTTAAAAAATATTAATAAATAAATCAATTTATTATAACAAAACCAAAGAAACTTTGACATTTAATAATGCATTAGTTAGATGGCTCTACTCGAGTTACTTGGGAACAAAAAAAGAATGAAGAAAATTGCTCCGTGGGAAGCCGAGAAAATGCATTTTTTAACGTATATCGATTTTGAACTTTGAGATTACATTTTCTCCAACCTAATTATTGATTGGAATTTTGCTTTTTTGGTAATTTTCACTCGTAATATCGATAGTTTTTATTGTAATAATATATGTTATGAGTACTTTAAAGATATGAAAATTGGTGTGGAGAAAGAGAACAAAAATGAAAAGTTGATGGTTTAAAAATTATGATCCCATTGTTTATATATTTTCCGTAAATTCCGGTCAACTTTGACCGGTTGTATCTCAGGAACCACTCCTCACAATTAAACGTTTTTTCTTTGAAAAGAAACCTCCTGTCATTTTTTTTTCTAATACCGTTTTCATAATTTAATTTAATTTAATATTTCCCGAGATATTCTATTTTTTTAAGCCAAAAATTGTTTATAATTTTAAAATATTAGTGAGGCCGCCTAAATAGTCTAATTTATATTCTCTAAACTACATTAGACAGTGTCTTTTTATTCAAAAATCGTAGTTATTCTTATGTATCATAATTATTGTGGTTATTATAGCGACCGTAAATTTTTAATTAACAATTCAATTGTTGCTGAACTGTTCATTCAATTTCAATCGGCTTCTGGGATTATAATCTATACGAAAGAAGCTTTTATATTACCAAATTATTTAATTATTGATGAACAATTACTTATCTAAAATTTTACAGTGGTCAGTACCTGGGCATTTTGTGAATGAGTGCGGCTCGCCTATAACTAATATTCTTCTTAAACAGTAATTAGACTCTAATAATATAGTATTTTAAGTATTATGTTCCCAAATAATATTTATCGTATAAAATGGTTAACAAGCCTTTGCGATTATGCGTTAGTGTAGTCGCTTCCATATACAATTTACTATACATACTATTTTTGTATTCATGACCAGTAGAGAGTTCATCGTTGCAAAATGCAATTGCACTTTTTTCATAATTCTATTACATGGAAACGTCCTGTAAAGATACTTCTAGAATTTTCTGAGAGTAATAGTGATGAGATAAAACAATTCAACTTATGTAGGTCAGAGTTTCATCACGTTTTGTACCGGAACTATTTCTTCCGCCACATTTTTGTTGTAACATGTAGAGAAACTGAGTTTCGTGTTTTGTGTAATCAAATATATAATTTTATTTTAATTTATATTCACTTTATTTTTAATGTGGGTCTATAAAAAATAAAAATATTATTATCAATTACTTTACACGTTCTTAATGCTGAGCATTTCTCAAATACATGTTTTATTGTTAACTTTTCTTCACAGTTGTCACATCTTGGTTCTTGTTTGTCAGAAAACACATGGCTATTAGTTAATCGCATATCGCGTATAACCCAGTCGTAGTCGCGTTTATATTACCTGGTCTCTCCTACTTGTTGGTAATGTTGGCCAGGGTTTTATCGATTTTTGACTTGGGTCGACTTGTAGCTTAGCCGACGACACTTTCCACTTTTCTTCCCACGTATACCGCACTTTACGTTTGACCGCCGCTTTCACATCCGCACTCGTAAATGTTTTAGTACACTAATCACTATCACTAGTTGCAGCTTCTTTTGCAGCGTTGTTGCCTCTTCATTTCCTTGAATTTCAATATGGTATGGTATCCAGAAGAATATGATAATTTTTCCATTCGGTTTAGCGGTGTGAACTTCTTGTTTTATTTTGATGACCAAAGGATTAGATGGGTAGACATGTTGGATTGACTGTACGAACTTAGAGAGTCTGTGAGTATGATATATTTGGTATTATTGGATGCGTTGACAGCAAGCGTGGCCTGGTATAGAGCGTATAATTCAGCAAAGTAAATGGAGTACTCTGAAGGGAGTTTGTATGTATTTGTTAATGTTAGAATTATGACTGCAGCACCAGTACCTTCATTTGATTTAGATGCATCTGTGTATATATGTGTATAATCCTTGTAGTTGTGAAGCATATCATTGAAGGCGGATTTGATTAACTGTGGGTTTGTTGAATGTTTGTCGAAAGAAATGAAACGTGTAAGGCACTGCGGGTTCTGTAGTTGCCACAAAGAAATTGAGGAGGATTGGAAAGGAAAGCATTCTGGGAACGTGTACTTTAACTGATTTAAGTAGCTTCTAATCTTTGCGTAGAAGGGTTTGGCCATTCTTGGCTTATTTATGAAGATAGATAGATAGATAGAGAGATAGATAGATAGATAGATATTTATTGTTTTTAAAAACTACAGTTTTACAACAATGAGTTTAGTAAGTACAGAATATAACTAACAACTAGTCTAGAAAATAAGTAAATATTAACAAATTTAAACAAAATTAAGCGCTATCACTAACTGAAATGGAGAACTTGGTTTTTTTAATAAACACCAATGAAGGAGAAACTGAAGCTTATTCATTTAAAACAAACGATCTAAGTTTTATGATATTCCAAATATATATTGAAATTGCTTTCACGGATATTGTAATTACATTATTAAGACAAACAATAAGATCGGTGCAATTATTAAGGGCGGCCATATTAGCTGGTTAATGGGACATTCAAACAGTAAATGTTCAAGAGTTTCCAACTTGTTTGTGTTACAAATAGTACAGATTTCAGATGGTCGTATATGATATGTTATACCATTATAGGTAAATTTTAACAAATGGCGATTAGATGTTAGAAGTTGTGCCATGGCACGAATGTATTTTATGGGAATTTGAAATTCTAGGTGTTTCTGTACTGAGGTATGTTTGTAAATGTTTGTAAATGTTTGTAAATAGTTGAGAAGGTTGACATGGAAACTGCTTGAATGTCTTCTTGATGAAGCATATCCATATACTTTTTTAACATGCTTTTCTTGTTTTTTAATAGCCAATTAGAGATGTTTTCATCCCAAGAAAATTCATAATCTAATATTTGAAAATATTGCTTAAGCTGTGAGACCCAGTTGTATTTGTTCGTATTTATTGAATTATTTGCTGAAGAAATTTGAAGCTTATGAAGAAAACAAATAAGAGATAGTCTTAAATCATGCATTTGCGATAGATTGATGAGCCAATTTAAAGTTAGCTTGAAAATAGTAAAAGAAATTTTTACTCTCCCTGTCTCCAACCTAACAGCATAATCAGGTGTATTGATACTGAGATGTAAAAGTTTTTTAAAGAAAGTTATTTGTATTCTTTCTAACTGGTTAGCATATCTCATTCCCCAAAAGGGCACACAGTTCATAACAAGGCTTTGAACTAGCGAATCGAAAAGTTGCACACGAGATGTCCAAGAATTCATTTTGGTTTTAGCCATTAAACCTATCACGTTACCAATTGCGTGTTTTGCTCTTTCCACTGTTGTATTGGCCATTGCTTTAAAAAGGGATGTTGTGGTTAGGGTGACTCCAAGATATACAAATTTGTTAACAACTTCTAGTTTTTCGTTCTTATATAAGAACTTAACGCCTTTATTGCCAATTTGACCGCTTCGGGCAAATGGAAGAATTTTGATTTTGCCAACATTTACAGTTAGCTGGTTTTTGTCACTGTATTTTTCTAGATAACTTAAATTCTTACCGAGTTCAACTTCCGAGTCACAAAGAATGACCAAATCATCAGCATACAATAGCATTATTATTTGATTTTGGCTATTAATGGAGATACCTTTTGGTCCTTGACTAATAAAAAACTGTTCTATATCCGCAATAAATAAACTAAATAATAGTGGACTCAAAGGTCCACCCTGTAAGACTCCTGTTGAAATATCAAATGGTCTTGTGTAGCCGTTTGGAGTTTTCATGTACATCCTAGCATTATCATAAATGTTTTTCAAAATGGCTATTATTTTAGAACTCACCCCCAGGCCAAATAGCTTTTGCCACGACAAATAATGGATAATGGAGTCAAAAGCCCGCTTATAATCTACAAAGGCAGCGTACACTTTGCGTTTTTTCAGTCGTAGTTGCAGTTGTACAGCAGAAGTGAGGGTGAATACATTATCAATGCAACTCCTTGATCCCCTGAAACCCGACTGACATTCGGGAAGAACGTTATTTATTTCAACCCAATCTCTGAGTCTATTTAACAAAATATTAGTAAATATTTTTTCAACACAACTAAGTAAGGCAATACCTCTATAGTTTGCTGGATCATCTCTGTTGCCCTTTTTAAATATCATAGTAAAAATGACTTCACTCCAGTTGTGCGGCGTAATGGTTGTTTCCAGTATTCTATTAAACATGCCCGTTAAATAAAGTATCCAATTATTTGGAAGATTTTTAAAAAATTCATAAGAAATAAGGTCAGTTCCAGGTGCTTTACGATCGGGACAGTTATTTAGGACTCTATATATTTCGTCACTGGTTATAATAACGTCAAAAATGGGATGTCTTGCATTTAAAAAACGGGCATTATGATATAGTTTTGGGGGATATATATTTGAATAAAATTGTTCCCATACGTCTACATCGATAAAAGAAGTATTGTGATTTTTCCTAAATTTCTTAATCACTGACCAGAATGTTTTGGAGTCCCTGCTGTTTGCAAGTTGAGAATACAGGTTATGAAAATATATATGTTTTTTCTCTTTAATTATTTGTCTATAGGCTTTTTTTATGTCAAACAATTTGTTTTATAGGGGTTGTGGAAGTTATTTGCTTTAGCTGTTTTGAGGCTTTGTTTCATGTTGTGTTTAGCTGAGGTACATTCATGATCAAACCATGGAGGACTTTGCCTGATACACGATGGAAAAGATCTTTCTTTACAAAGTTGTAATTGCGACGCAGTTTCTTTAATTGCTGACAATAGATTATTGTATAGTTCCTGTGCATCAATATTTATAGAAAGAGACGTTTTATTCGAATGTTGCATAGAAATTTTATAGAAAAAGGCAAGGTCAGTATTCCATTGATATATAGTTTTTTATGTATAGGAAGTGCTTTTTTGAAACGACTTTCTCGAAAAAAGTCGGAAACGCAAGTTACCAGTATACCAAAGTGGTCAGAACATTTGTTATGGTTCATTACACATAAATCTTGGCTTATTCATGAAGAGATTTGAGAACTTTTCTGTAAAACAATTTTGTATAGTAGGGTTTTTTGAGTTACACCTGATTTTTTCGGCGTATGCTACACCTAAATAAAGTCTCCGGTCTTCTAGGGACGGTTCACCAACTTCACAATACAAACTTTCGATTGGTGTTGTGCGATAAGCTCCAGATGTTATACATAAAGAGAGATTGTGAAGACTGTCAAGTTTTTTTAGCAGTCTTAGTGGCTGTCGAATACACGTAGACCCATAATCTAATTTTGGTCTGATAAATGTTCTGTATAACATTAAAAGTGTTTGGCGATCCGCACCCCATTCTCTATTGGCCAGAGTTTTTAGAAGATTTAGTCGCTTGTGAAAAGATAAGATTAGATTTGTTATATGAAGTTCCTAGCTTAGGGTTTCTTCGAATGTCATTCCCCAGAACTTAATCGACGTTACACGTTTTAGGTTTTTGTCACATAGTCTTAGGTTGGGGATGTTTGTGACGTTTTTCTTTGAAAACAGGATAAAACGGGTTTTTTCAGTGGAGAAACAGAAGCCTGTTTCTTCTTACCAGAGTTCTAAGTCTTGTATAAAGTTCTGTGTATGATGAAATATATTTTGTATATTTTTACCTTTGCAAAAAACTACAAGATTATTCGCGTAGACTCGTGCCTTGAAATGAGTAATACCATTTTCTGGATGCATTATATCTGATGTTGTGTTATTTGTCCTAACTCTGAAAGTTCTATTTTGAAGGAAATTTTTAATAAAGAATAGGCAGTGACCTTAGATGTTCCCACTATGTAATTTTTTTATTATATAATCGTGCCAGGCTGTATCGAAAGCTCTTGATATGTCAAAGAAAATCGCTAGACATTTAATCCTTAGTGCGAATGCTTCAGAAATGTCACTCTCCAAATCTATAATATTATCTGTAGTTAACATCTGCTCTGTAAAACCACTTTGATCTGGAATAATCAAATCTTTTCTCTCCAAGTGCCATCTTAGTCTATTATTAATAATCTTTTCTAATAACTTACACATGGCGCATGTTAAAGATATTGGTCTGTATGACTCGGGACTTGTTTTAATACTATTAGGTTTCTGTATATGTAGGTATTACTATGGATTCATGCCATTTTTCAGGAAATTTGTGTTAAATCCAAATAATATTAAACAGATCTAGAAGTTTTTTGTGAGCGCTCGCTGGAAGGTGTTTGATAAAAATACTGGGAATATCGTCCGGGCCAGCCCTAGTTTCTTTTAGATTTGATAAAACTTCCGTATACTCTAATTGAGAAATGGCTTTATTTAGCTGTTCATCTGTGTTAGGTATAATGCTAATTTTCTTATTTTCTTCTTGTTGTTTGTGATTAATGAAAGATTTTTTATAATTAATATTATATTAGTGGATCGATTTTTGTATGTGTTAGCAAGGATTTTAGCAATCTCAGTATGCTAGTAACTGCCTTTCCATTTTTCTCTATGGTTTTGATATTCTGATTGCTATTTAATCCAGATATTCTTCGGACTTTGTTCCACACTTCAGTCATGGGAGTGTTTACATTTAACGTTGATACAGTTTGAGTCCATGACTGACCTTTGGCATTTCTAGTTGTCTTCTTGGCTATAGCACGTTGTTTTGTATATTCAATTTTATTCTCGACAGTTTTGTAGCGGTTGTATTTGTTAAAAGCTCTTTTGCTGGATTCAACTGCTGTATTGCATTCATGATTCCACCATGGGACGGGGTTGCGTTGTTTTATGCATGTAATTTATCCTATTGCTCTTTCTGCTGCTTCTGTGATAATGGTAACAAGGTTCTTAAGTGTCTCGTCGATATTTGTAGTGCTTTTAAATGTGGTCATACTGCTTTCGATTAAATTTGAGAAAAGATTTCAGTTAGGGTTTTTAAATTCCATTTTGGGGTAAAAGTTTGTCCACATTGATTTTTGTTATTATGAATAAAAAGTGGGTAGTGATCACTGTTGTATAAGAAATCGAGCCTATCCCAGGTGAGCTGTGGAGTTAGACCTGGTTCGCATATCGTAAGGTCTATACATGAAGATTCACCGTTCTGTATACTAAATCTAGTGGGCCTACCGTCGTTTAAGACTGACAGGTAGGACTGTTCAAATATCTCTTCCAGCAATCTTCCTCTGGTATTTATAGTAGAAGAGCCCCATTCAAATTTGTGGGCATTAAAATCTCCCCAAAAAGGTCTGGGTTATGGAATTTGTTGTAAGAGTTCAGTTAATACTTCTGAGTGTACTTGAGTTGATGAAGGTAGGTATAAGTTACAGACGTAGATATTTGGACTTGAGTTAACTTTAATGCAAATTGCTTCTAGATTAGTTTGGAGAGAGACTACTGAGGTTTCTGTTGACTTTTTTACAAAGATAGCTTCTCCACCACTGGCTATTTTCTTAGCTATTTTATTGTTTGCAGTAATTTTTAAATTTTTTTAAAGCTTGTAGTTTTTATTTTTGAAATTAGTTTCCTGAAGACAAATTATATCTGGATTGTATCTGGACAGAATTATTTGGAGCATCGGAAGATTATTGTAAAAACCGTTAATGTTCCTCTGCAAAATTGAAGAGAAACCCGTGTATAATAAATAAAAACTGAAATTTGGAATTGTTACAGAAGGTCATGA
Organism: Diabrotica virgifera virgifera; assembly: GCF_917563875.1. Classification (NCBI taxonomy): domain Eukaryota; kingdom Metazoa; phylum Arthropoda; class Insecta; order Coleoptera; family Chrysomelidae; genus Diabrotica; species Diabrotica virgifera. The sequence continues at coordinate 120,405,530 of NC_065448.1, forward strand.
CTCGATTCTCGAGAAAACTCACTTTTAGTCTCTGATGCCTCACTATCCGAGTAAGCCATCTGTAAATGTTTCAGTAGTTTCTTTCTTATTTTTGTACATCTAACTTTAATGGATCTTTGTTTAAAACCATTAACTACAGAGATCCGGTATTTTTTACCGGCGGGCATTCCCAAAATGTGGATTTCGTGGTAACATCACCACTTACAAGTTCATGTGTCTCTGTACCTCTCGGCAGTTTGTATAACAATCCTAGTCAAAGCGTGTAGTGTGTATTGTCAATATTTTCTTTTCTAGCACACATCAAAAATCTTAACTGGTAAAAATTACCGGATGTCTGTTTTAAGTAAGTATTTTTATATGAGTATTTGCAAATCTGAAATGTTTATATTATTTTTTTGTGTTTTTAGGAAAAAAGTAAAAAATGGACTGTGGAAGTCATCCTGGACCTTCAATGAAGGTTAAATTTGAAGATAAAAATTTTGAGGCCACTTTGCAAAAATGGAATTGCCATTTAACTCTGTGATAATTTTACTCCTTGCAGATTTTTTTTCATGGATGTAAAAATTTTCGTAGATGCTATTTTATATTTCCTTTGTGATTATATGTTACGATTGTTTGTTAAAAAAAACAGTCTAAATTTTTGTAAATAGCATTTGTGGCCGTTTGTTTCAATAGACCAAAAATGTCACCGAAATTCTCGTTCAATAGATTATTCTTTAAAAATCTTGTATTATATTATTAAAATCACTCATTTTACCATTTTTCCCATATCTAGAGACTCCAGAAAAACACATAATGCATATTTTTTTGTTTTTTATTATTAACTTTATATTTTGACTTTATTTTATAATGACCGGTAAAAAATACCGGGGATCTGTAGTTACGTGATAATATTGGGATGTCTGTAGTTAAGGGTTAAAATAAGGGTATATTGCTGTTAGCATTTTCACTAAATTTCTAAAGTCGCTAGTGTAGTTTTTTTATGATGCTAACTGGATACTGTGCACCATAAATATTTTCAAATAAATCGGATATTTGATTAAAATCAAGAATAAATGGAGGGTTTTCTCTGAGATGAATGCCTTGGCCGGTTCCATCAGTACGTGAGTTAGAGTCTTTTTCTTACTTTTTTTTTTTGGTTTTTTAGCTGGAGCATCATTTCGTTTAACAAACGGGTCTAAACTTTGGTGTTCTGAATTAGCATCTTGCGCTAGAGGGGGTGTAACAATTTCTTCCAAACTGCGTTTTGGGCTATTTTGTGTAGACTGGGTTGTACCTATATTGATGATTTGTTGTGTGGCTGGAGTATTTGAGGGATTAGTTGAAAGTGTTTGGGGAAGTGTGGATTGCAAAGATGATAGGGGATGGGGGTTTTGGTTATAATTTTCAGAGACTGATTCTTGTGTTGTTTTGCAATTTGCTGCAGTATGGCCTGGCCTTTTACATGAAAAACAGATCAAGAAATCTTGTGACAAAAAAATCCTTTAGTTGGTGTTATCATAATAAATTAATATGGATTCAGGTATTGAGGCAAGCGGTGGTGTGATAAAAATTATTTGTCGACTAAAACTATAAACGTGGTTGAATTCCGGCAAACTGGAACTTATCTTGAGAAATGACATAGGAGACATGATTTGGAGGCCCAATTTTTCAATTTCTTGAGTTAACAAAGCATGCGGAACGGTGGGACAAACGTTTGACAAAATTAGCCTTTTTGCTGGGGTGATTACTTTGCGTGCTTGGACTTTTTGGTTATTAATTTATATAGACCCTCCATAATTATTCATGAAATGTTCAACAACGTTTTTGTTTGCAAAGTATATACACACTCTCTTGTTAGAAAGCCGTGAGGAAAATATGATATTTTTGGGCTCGATCAACGTTGCTAGTGGAATCAGGTAATCTTGAAGTTTTAGGTTTTCAATGGCTGGGAATACAATAGCTTGCTCTTTGGTAGGGAATTGTTGTTCAATCACAGCAGAAGAATAAGTTTTAGTAGTGTTTTCCTTTTGGGAGCTCCTGTAGTCAGAAATACCGGCAGTCGAATTTAACATAATCTTTTCTTTATTATTTAAAACTAAGTAAAATCTGAAATACGGACCTGTTTTAAAACAGGTGATTTTATTATGTCGTTATAGATAACGAATAAACTTCTTTAAAGTTTTTTGTATCAAGTTGACTTCTGATAAATAATAAATTCCAGTGAAACGACTTGGCTTTATATAATGTTATACAGTGCTTACGTACAATAGTTTAACGCACTCTTATACATTTATATATGAAAAAATAAAAAAAATACTCATTTGCTACTATCTAAATAACTGGTTTTGTTTGGAGCTGACAAATTCGCACTAACTAGTATATTTGTCAGTACCGAACTCCTTAATAACATTGTTTTCTTTACTTGCAGGTTTCACAAAAATTTTACGAAAACTTTATTGTTTATGTACTAAACTTATCCTATGGTTTATTAGTTATTTTAAAATTTGTAGTATTATGTTTTTTACTAGTATTTAGTTTTGTATCTCTGTAGTTTCCTGGCTGATTTTTATCTGATTTTTTGAATAGTAGAATTATTTCGCGCGTTCTCCATTCTAATTTTGTTAATAATGTTGTTGATTGTCCTCTCATCGCTGCTCCACAATATTTCAGTATTTAGTTTGGTATTCCATCTTTACCTGCGGCTTTTCTGTTCTTTGCCTTTTCCAGTTTGTTCCTCTACATAGAACTTTTTTAGAAAGTCAATCCGTGTATCATTTTTAATGTGTTTTGGTTCTATCAGTTCCTTTACCTGCGCTATTAGACATCTTATAAAGCGCCATATTTCCTATTGCAGAGCATAAGATTCATTATCTATTTCTTTCGAAAAATGTTTCCAGTGATTATTTTTTTATTCTTCTTCTTAAATGTTCGTAATGTACGTCTGAATTATCAATATAAATAAAGCACATAAACCTAAATTATTATTTGTATTTTGAGAACGATTTCCGCAGTGGAACGCAAAACGTCAAATTAAACGTATTCTAAACTGACATTGTGTCCAATTCCAATTAAAAATAGTAAAAAAAGATATATCTAGTTTTAGAGATTATGTATTCAAACATTAAAACATAAAAATATAAATCTCAAAATTCCGAGATATATTTAAAATATTTTATATTGAAACATCAACCTAACTACCTTGTTCTTCTTTCCATACTCTGTCGGATTATTGAACGTTGGCGGTCATATTGGAATAATAACGTTGTCTACAGCGGCTCTTAACAGATTACCGGTGGTCTATTGATAAGACTCCCAGAGATTTTGAAGCTAGGATGTTCTCCTTCAGCCTGGGCCACTTCTTACGGCAATCTTGCGCTGTATTATGAGGTGCAAAAGGTTATACCCCCTCTGAATGACTCATTATAATGGCCGAAATATTGTAACTATCGAATTTTAATTTTTTGTGTTATTTTGTGCTCTTTTTCATTCGGTGTAAAACTATTTAATTTTTTATTCGATCACCGCAACTTATCCGTAATATTCGTCGATAGACCACCATCTCAAACGCCCTTAACTTAGTGTCTCTGTAAGGGTGCTGCTCTCTTTTAATAAGAATTCTGGGTGTCTATTAATAAGAATTTTCTTTAGTTTATAGAAGATGTCAATGTATTTTCAATTTGTATTCTTATTTCTCTGTTTATATGCAAGTTATATTTATCGTTAACTCTCTCACCCAATTCGCTGTGTGCAAGAATTTGGAGGGGATACGAGAAACGATCGTGGGCGAAGAGCGGAGAAATCTTGCAACTATCTCAAATAATTATTCATATTGCATATTGTCAATTGAAATTGTCAAATTGACGTACATTTCATACCTACTGTTATTGAAGAAGAAAAATTTTATGTTGCTCCACTATATTGATATGATATGCAAATATTGTATAAAAGTAAATTTAATTAATTGTATTTTGCTTGCACTACTGCATTTTAATAATTAATTTTATTTACTACATACAATTGTTTACCTTTTAATAACATAAACTCAATCTTAGTTTTTCTTCTTATAATTTTTTTTGGGCTATAGCCTTGACAATTATCCAGCAACCAGGATTAATTTAATTGGCCAATATAATTAAAAGTGCAAAAAATGTTGCTGAGCTATGAAACCAGGTGTCGCTTTTCCGAAGTTGCACGGTCCCACTAAACTTAACACCTGTTTTTACAATATATATTCTATTTAGACGAGAAAACGTATAAAAGACTATACAGGATGAGGCAGTCAAACGACCTATTAGAAATATCTGGAGAATTAAAGGCAACAGATTCACGATAATTTGCAAAAAGGGGTTTTGAAAAGTGCTCTATTTAATGAAAATATTTTTATCTATTTCATACTTCCGGTTATAACGGAAATTGCTTATACCTTCGTTTATTTAAATGGGACACCCTGTATATTTTCTCATTTTTAGATTCTGCCCAATGTCTCCTTTTTTAAAATATAAGGTTTTTTAATGTTATACAGGGTAGTTTAAAAGATAGTTACGTTTTTTTTCCAAATTTCGTAGCAATTTTCACACCCTGTAGAATTGTATTAGTTTGACATCAATTAGGCTACTATTGTTAAGAATTGTTAGTATAGCTAATTTTTTAATTTTAATATACAGGGTTGGTCGAAGTATTTTCTGAGTTTTCTTAAATGGAACACCCTATATTTTTGCATTGTATTAAAATGATATTTTATGGTACTTTTATTTCTTAAGCATTCCCAATACATAACTGCTTTAATTTGTGAGTTATTGGTGATTCAACCCATACATGAATTGCAACAAAAAATAAGTGACATTTTATTAGGTCGGCCGTAAAAATATTCCATCACAAATAATTTTTTCGGAAATAAATACATATTACTAATCTAGACTTTAGACTGATGCTTAAATTTACCAATAATGGTTGAGCTATCAAAATACCAACGTAGTAAAGAATGTTGGTGCGATTAACAATTAACCACAAATTAAAGCAGTTAGGTACAGGGACATCTTAAGAAATAAAATATTACCATAAAATTATTACCATTAAAGAAACCTTTGAAAATACTCATTCCGGATTTCGACCAACCCTGTATACTAAAATTCAACATTTAGCTATACTAGTAATTTTTAACAATAGTTAAAACTAGACTATAGGTAGACTATATTAAAAATCATTTGAACATAAATAGAGTTTTTGATGTCGAACTACTTCTACAATTCTACAGGATGTGAAGATTTGTACGAAATTAATAAAAAAACCTAGTGTCCTAAAAAAATAAAGCGTCCTACTTAAAAAAGAAGGTATGTGCAACTTCCGGTATAACCGGAACTAGCAAATAAATGAAATTATTTTCATTAAATAGATCACTCTTTAAAAGCCCTTCATTCTAATTTTCATGATTCTGTTGCCTTTAGTTCTCGAAATATTTCTAATATGCCCTTTATCTGCCTCACCCTATACATTTAATTCGAATTAATTTGAATGCATTCCCAGGTTAACTACTTTTTTGTATATTTTTCGAAGAATAAATCACAAGTTAAGCATAAAAAGGGCAAAGCAAGGAAGGGAATTATAGAAACTGGCTGATAAAGAAATTTTCCAGGAGGCATTTACATTTTAATGAAGATTTTTATGTCTTATTTTAATTAACCGCAATTATAATTATAAAAAAGGCAATAAATTAAAAAAGTTGAAGTCAGCCGATTTAAGTAATTGATTCATTTAAATTAGAGAACCAGTCGCAGTATATAAATGAGAAGCTCTACCAAAATATTAACTGGAATAATCGCATTTAAGTTTTTAAGTTTTTTAGTTTTTCAGCTTGTATAACATTTATATTTTCTGATGTAAATTTTTAGGTAGGATGAAATAATAAAGATATGGAACATATTATATAAAAATTGTGACAGTACATTAAAACTAAAGCTTTTCTTTCGTTTCTAATTGTTCACAACAGGGAATAAATAAACATGTTCTAGGTATTATCAAGTATGATCAACTTTTAATTATAGTTTTCTTAAACTTATTCTTTAAACAAATTATCGGGCACCCATCGGGCGAGCACTTTAATTTCTTTGTAGCTTTCGGATGTCGTAAATTTTACATGTACATATTAGTAAATTACGTTTGCTTTAAATAAATGTTGGGAATTGTTATAAGGCTATAAATACATTATGTTTTAGGTTACTAACACTTTTTATATTTGTTTTCTAATATGTATGTGTCATATTTTAAAATAATCTGAGTATTGGCTCTTCAGTGGGTTCAATTTCCCGACCATAAGGCACCTTGAAGAGGGCACTTACATCTTCAGATAACTGCCTGACGGTTGATTTGACTTTTGTTTTAGGAAATCTCTTAGGTCTTAGATATTTAGGAGCCTTCGCTGGGCAGGCCAATTTATAAAAAAAAATGATAATTTATGCTGCCAACATTTCTAATCACACAGTGAAAAACTATACACAGCCATCTCCTTATTATCATAGAGATCGAGTAAGTAGCAGACAGTAAGCATCTTGTCTATAGTATACAAGTCACCTTTGGTTTCATTGTAATCAATTTATTTTCATAGAAAAGAAGTTACGAGGATATAATTAATATAATTACATAGAACAGTAGGTGTTGTAAATTTTACGAATAACGGAAATCTTGTAGATATTAAACATCTAAGAGTACATACGATAAGTGATTAGTTTACTCGTAGGAATATAGCGAAAATCATAAACCTACAAACTCGATTCGCTCTACTATATGGTATAAGTACGATCCCGTTTTTTTGTCGCAAATTGTTTGTTGGTTGTGTCTTTCGATTTTGAACTGTGACCTTTAGAACAGGTAGATCCTTCTATGACCTCAGCAGCGTTTAATTGGATTCTCGAACACCGCTATTTGGAACCAGAAGCGAATTTTCTAGTAGGTCGTTCAAAGACGAACAAGTGCTCTGGAAAGTGATATGTCAACCACTTGGATGGGAAAGAGTGGCGCAGCGATAGTCTATTTTGAAAGCAAAATTCAAACTTGAGATCGAAACTTTAACAACCAATGTAAAATATAATTTTATTACAATCATTTATGCTTTAATCCCATAAAAATGCAATATTAAATAAAAAAATGTATAATTACTTTCATATTTTACAGAACGCAATATACTTATAAATAAAAAAGAGAACTAGGATCTGAATTGAATTTTATATACAGTGTGATGCAAATATTTGGAATAATTATTTTTTTTATGTCGTAAGCCGGCGGTATTTAAGGCGAAATTTCGAAACAGGTCGGGTTTTATTTTTAAATTATGATTTTTGGCATATAGGTACATTATACTATTGACGTCATCCATCTGGCCGTAATTACGTAATCGATAAATTTTTTAAATAAAAATAGGGGTTGTGTGCTGGCTCATTTAAAAGGTTATTCAATTTTCTGTATAGTAATATAAACATTAACATAGTTATTCAAAGTTTTATTTCGAAAGAAATAATTTTTTCATGAGACCTATTTTGTGGTTACTTCTTCGTGGTTTCAATTACTTGCAAACCATATGACTGTTGGATGAAAGAAGACTAAAGGGGAGATCTACTCCTAACTGGATATCGAAAACTACTTTTCGTTGGAATTTTGCCTACTTTTAAGTTGGATAGACAAGTAGTGAGATGCAAATTTTAAATCTTAGTCGCAGAGTGGCTCGAATTTATTTCGCTAGAAATAACGAATTTATTTCATACATTTGCACCATACTGCATAAATTGTAATAAGCTTCGCTTTATTATTTTTTTGAAGATAGATCAATGCAGAAACATTGTTAGATGGTGAAACCTCTATACTCTGGGTATAGAGATTTTTGACGAAAAGAATGACGAACTAGGGGGGGAATAAAAGAGAAGAGATTTAAGACAAAAAGAAGAGGAGCTTAGCTCAGAAGGAAAAATCAAAAGGGCAGAGAGACACTAAATCTCAAGTGAGTATTCGGGCTAGCTTCAATACACCGAATATTGGCTTTAGAGGTATAAAAAAAATTGATATTGAAATGATAGTAACTAGGAAAAAAATATATCAGAAAGCTAGAGATAAAATAATATCGAGGTACAACAAAGAAAGAAGAAGAAAAAAGGGCGCCAACTCGAACGAACAACTCGGCTCTCGGAACCAAGAAGTTGGAAAGGTTCGAGATTTTTGAAGTAACGAACGACAGGAACTCAATGACACTGTTTACAACCACCTGAAATACAAAATATTAAATACTAACCTTGTCTTGATATATTATATACTGGTAATACAGACTGAAATAAAACATCAACCTTCCTAATAACAAATATATTAACAATAAATATGTTATGTATTAACAATTTACATATAACGCAACTTAATAACAGTGATAGTGGATGGTGAAAAGATTAAATAGGATCGCAAAGGCTACTTAACAAGCAATTATCCACTATCACTGGGCCAAGCAAAGGTATTAATATCAAAATCCATATCAAAATCCGTTAGAGTCGCACAAAGTCCTTACAACTAAAAAGTTAGTAATTATTCCCTAAATTGAACTAGCCTAGAGTGAGATAGGTACACGACAAGAACAGCTACGGTTGCAAAAAAAAATAAGTATTTCACATAGCAAAATTACTTATATAATGAGTTGGTCAGTGACTCTTTATATACAATGTAAAAACCTACTAGACATATTCCCTATTTAAAAACCTCGACAAAATTTTACCCCCGATTCCCTATCAAATTTTAAGCTACAATTTTTATAATGACCTGATTTTATTTATTTAAACAAAAGACTATTGCCTATATTGACTCAAACAAAAAAAACAATGACCAAAAACCCTATTTATCACGAAAAAATGTACCACCTACTTTACTTGATTGTATGCACATAATAAGTTTACACTGTAACAAATCTAGATTATCCAAAAGTAAATAATAAAAGTAAATAAGAACTTAGCTTGTACAACAGCCGATTGTAAAAAAATGAAAGTCCTTAGGAAAAATTCTCTTGGCACAACAAAGCTAGTTGGCTGCTGTGGTGGGTAAGTCTTATTGGAAAATCCTGGATGTTGTCAACTCAGGTAGTGGTTTTCTCCAACAAAAACAGCACACTCTATGAGTGAACCATGGCAGACTTGCTAATAATACAGCTGGTACATACTTCAAGTGATGTAAAGTTATGCAAGGTGACTAATTGACTACGTGGCTAAGTTACTAAATGGGTATGTGACGGAATCTAAAATAAAGTTTATCAAATTTAATTACAGTATTTATTAGAATCTGTGTACCAGTACAGCAGTTCACTGAACTGGACCCAAAACAAAAATTAAACACTAGGTTAGGTATGTGTCATGTCAAAATTTATGAAGTTACTTCAGTGTAGACATGACAGACTTGCGCGAAACATGAACATGCGCAGAGTGCAGAAGGCTGTATAATATTTGCGGAAATTTTTTTATATAAAAGAACAAAGCAAAAAGCCTAATGGTAGCACATGAAATAAATTGAAATTTAAATTTAACAATAAAAACCTATGACCTTGACTGACTTCCTTTGCAAATGGGAATGAATATCATTATTATAATATGAATTATATATAAATTTATGTGGTAAATCAATCTAACGAAATACCTAACTACAATGATGCATTGAATATTACAAGGAAGAAATGAGAGATATAATATAAATGCATTATGTACGTCTCCAGATATATTTAAGTTTGATTTATTAGTTTTCCCACATGTTTGTTGTTTGTTTGGGTTTATATGACTGCGGACACTAAATCCATTCGCCATAATTTCCCACATGTATTCGGCTGATGTTCGATTTCCTTTTAGTTAGATTTAATTTTGTTTCAATTCCGTCACAATGAGAATAAATTCTCAGACGTGCCCGCGGCGAGTTTACTGACCAGACTAAAGTTCTCCACTTACGATTTTCGCGTAGTGCAAAGCAAGTCCGAGTAGGGACCTCTCTGTTGGTTGCGCAGTCGCCATAGGCGGGCGAAGCCAAATTCTTGAAAGGCAACGGGTAACCGTTACAATGGATGTATTCAAAGAGGTGGCTTGTGGCCTAATAATATATGTAATATATGTCTAATCTACCACAAAAAACATCAGTGTTTGGCATTCGCAGACGATTTGGTAATCTTGGCTAGGAGCAAAATAGAACTTATAGAAACAGTCATGAAACTCGAGGAGAGGGCAGCAACCAAAGGATTGTATAATAATGAAGCAAAAACAAAGTATATGGAATGGACAAATAAGCAATTCGTTCGGGTGCAATACATAACAAAAACACATGATTTTTATAGGGGTTCACAAACCTTGGAATTCGATATTATAATTGCAGTAGAGACATGGATTCAAGATGGGGTTAGGGATGGTGAAATTGTTGATACAAGTATGTATAATTTAATACGGGCAGATAGGGATTTAGAATTCACTGGAAAAACTAGAGGAGGGGGAGTTCTTGTGGCAGTAAGAAAGGAGTATAAAATTGCACAAATTTTCAAACATTGTACAAAATTTGAGGCAATAGCGATTCATATTAAATTAGCAGGTAATGAAAAACATACAATTTTTGCTTTATATGTGCCCCCAAACGGCTCTGATAATATATATGAACAACTAGTAAATTTCCTTCAAGATAACATTGTTGATATTGAAAAGACGTATATATTTGGTGATTTTAATATACCAGAAATTAAAGGTTACGTGAGTGAGATTAATGTTTCTAATACTAAATTAAATATTTTGCAATCATTTTTAGATTTTAATTCATTTAAGCTTTTTAATAACATTACAAATTTTCAAGGTAAAACACTTGACTTGATAATATGCTCTGAAAATCATTCATCAAAATATGTAGTAACACAAGACTTAACGCCATTTGTGAAGAAAGATCATTATCACCCTACTCTTAATTTTAATATAGTCTACAATAAAAGTAATAAGCAAAAATTTGAAGTAAATTTGTCCAATGAATATAATTATAAAAAAGCAAATTTTGAACTTTTGGTTAATAATGTCCGAAATACAAATTGGGACGCAGTAAAAAATGAAACAAATGTAGACTTAGCTTTAGAAACTTTTTATGAAATATGGAATAAAATTATACAGAATTGTGTACCAAAATTTAAAACATTCAATAATTCCAAATTATTTCCTAGTTGGTATACACAAGAAATAAAAGATTTAATTAAAAATAAAAATAAATTCAGAAAATTACAGAACATCTCAAATTACTATTTAGAAAAATACAAGGAAAGCAGACGTGCATTAAAATACTTAATAAAAATAGAAGAGAATAAATATTTAAAAGAAGTGCAACAAAATGTGGAGGGTAATATAAATTATTTTTGGAACTATATTAAAAACAAAAAATCCAATTGTACTCATGCTGGAAATTTTGTTTACTTAGGTCAGAATGTTGATGGTGAAAATACAGCTGAAGTATTTGCTAAGTTTTGTGCATCTACATACAACTCAGATAAAGCGACTTATAATTTAGATTTTGGTAATAGTTCTTACTTGCACAATGATTTTTTCGCAATTGAATCAATAGATTACAATGATTTTAAAGAAGCTGTAAAAAAATTAAAGCCAAAGAAAGCTGCGGGTACTGACGGTATTCCACCTTATATATTAAAAGGTTGTAGTGAGTGGTTGATTGAACCGATGGTACATATTTTTAATAGCATAGTTAATTCTAAAGTCTTTCCTACAATTTGGAAAACTGCAGTTACTACACCAATACATAAATCTGGAACATTACAAAACATTGAAAACTACAGACCTATAGCAATAATGTGTGCTCCCGCCAAACTTTTTGAACAAATTATACATAACAAGTTATATTCATATATAGAAAAGTACATAATGTCTCAACAGCACGGTTTTGTGCTAAACAAGTCAGTAAATACAAATTTATTTATTTTTGCAGATCAGGTTGCTGACACATTAAGCACTAAATTGCAACTTGATACGATATACACGGATTTTAGAAAAGCTTTTGACCGCGTTAATCATGATGTGTTACTAAAAAAGTTAAGTACTTATGGCTTGTCTAATAATTTTATTGAACTCATCAAAAGTTATCTGGAAAACAGACGTTTTATAGTTCGACACAAAGGTAATGTATCAGGAAAGTTTTACGCCAATTCCGGAGTTCCTCAGGGTTCAAATTTAGGACCTCTTCTCTTTATTATATTCATTAACGACCTTCCTTCTATTTGTAAATATACTGAGTGTCTTTTATTTGCAGATGATTTAAAAATGTACAAAATTATTCAGTCAGTACGTGATTGTATTAAGTTACAGAGAGACATTGATAGTATTTACGAATGGAGTATAGTTAATAAGTTAGAGTTTAATATTAATAAATGCAAAGTTATGACGATAACTCGGTTACAGGAACCAGTTATTTTTGATTATGAGATGGGAGGTGAGAGATTGGCTAGGGTTACTGAAGTAAAAGACTTGGGAGTAACATACAATCAAGTTTTTTCGTTTGGGAAACATATAAATCAGTCGATCTCAGCGGCAAACAAATTGTTTGGATTTATTAGAAGACAGACAATGGCATTTACAAATATTAATACAATAAAATTTCTCTATTTTACTTTAGTGCGACCTAAATTGGAATTTGCAAGCGTAATATGGTTTTGTGAGTATATGTCAACGCTTAAAGAATTAGAAAAGGTACAAAATAAAGTTCTTCGGTATTTGTATTTTAAAAAACACAAAAAATGCCCTGATTATAATTCTGTTAGGTCGGCTCACTTGAGAAACGAGTTTAAAATATTGTCTCTAGGACAAAGAAGGGACTTAATGGTAATTATGTTTATATACAATATAATTAACAATAAGATTAACAGCCCATATTTACTTTCACTCATTCCATTCAATATTGCTCCTCGTCGGACACGATCTTCATTAATGTTCAATATACCTCACAATCTTGTTGCAACAAGATCTCCCCTTGCCAATGCACTTAAGTTATTAAACAATTTTAACAGTTTAATTGATGTAGATTGGTCCTTGAATCGGAGAAAGTTCTATAAATTGATACTAAGTCAAATTTTAAACACCTCTATGTAAAAAATATTCAAGCCTCTACAATGCTGGAAGTGATAATGAGATAATTTGTATAATTTTTATATAACTTAGAAAGTCATCTATTTAAAACTATAGAATTGTAAATGTATATTTTTTTATCTAACAATAAAACACTGAAAACGTTTGTTTTCTATACTTCCACAAAATTTATTATAACTAAGTGACTACAGCTGTTTCGGCGTATATTTTTTTTTTTAGCCATGTAATGAGACATTTAGTCTGTATGGTTAATAAATAAATAAATAAATAAATAACAATGACAACAGTGAAGGAAGCACAGTATAAATTCGAAGAAGTTGAGAGATTTGAGTACTTAGGAACTGTCTTCACAAGAGATCCTAACTGTGAAGAAGAAATACAAAAGAGAATTATGTCGGGCAACCGCGCTATATTTGCTCTAAATGGGTTGTTAAGAAGTAAAAATATATCACGAAGAGCAAAACTAAGAACTTACAAGACCGTAATAAGGCCGTTAGTAACGTATGCTTCTGAAACATGGGTCACAACAAAAAACACCAAGAATTGTTATTAGTTTTGGAGAGGGAAATACTGCGCAAAATCTTCGGTGGGAAAAACAAATAAGGAACTAACTGAGCTCTATCAAGATCCTAACATACTAGCAGTAATTAAGGCGCAAAGACTTAGATGGTTGGGCCATGTGCGAAGCATGATTCCATCTAGAATTCCCAGAATGGTACTATCTAGTGCATTGGCAGGGAAAAGGCGAAGAGGAAGACCGAGGTCACGATGGAGTAATGGAGTTAGAGAAGATATGAGAAGAATTCACGTAAGGAAGTGGGAAAGAAAAGCGACAGACAAAAGGGAGTGGAAAAGAATAGTACATCAAGCCATGGGCTTACTAGGCTCGTAATGCTTACATATTATTATTACTATTTCAGAATATTATTTCGTTCCGGTCTACTCACCCAATAATTTCATCTACTGCAAATAAAACATTTCGTTTAATTATATACGTAGTTAATTAAAATAAAAAACAGGTGTTTTAATGGAATTGATATATCATTTTAAATATTAATTTGGCGTATGTGTAACGCTAAAGTAAAAACCAAACATTTATATTGAAACAATCGTCTTAGACAAGGCGGAAACGGCGGGTTCGTTGGGAAAAATATTCCCATGAGATATTTTTGCATGATCACATTCGTGAGACATCCCAGAATAAGGTTCAAGAAGTCGCCCACGAGAAAAGTGGGCCAATTTTTTTTAACAATTTTTTTTTAATCAAATTGCAAAAATCAATATTTTTGGCCCGTACTATTTTTTTTTTGATTTTTTGGAGCATTCTGGACAAAAAAGGTCTCTTATAATTTTTCTCTAAAGTTGATCTTTTTCGAGTTATAAGCAATTTAAAATTTGAAAAACGCGAAAATGGCCATTTTTTAGACTTTAACTCGGTCAAAAATTATTATTTTGAAAGTCAGAAAGTGACTAAATCAAAGTTTAAAGTCGCCGTTACATGATCCTGAAGAAATCTGTGTCATTAATTTACTACTAAGCCGTTATTTTTAATTAATAACAATGAGTGGTTAGATCGTATTGACGCTGCTGTAAATGTGAGTGCGAGTAAGATGCACAATTGGACTGCTGGAATGGCTTCTCTCTCGCACTCAGCATTTACAGTCCCGCACACGTGCATGGCGCTTATTATTATTACTTAAAAATAACAGCTTAGTAACAAAATAATGACAAAAATTTCTTCAGGATCTTGTAGGCGGGGCTTTAAACTTTAATTTAGTCATATATTGACTTTCATAATAATAACTTTTAACCGATTTATTAAGCCTTGAAAATCGCCATTTTTCGCTTTTTTCAATTTTTAATTGCTTATAAGTCGAAAACGATCAACTTTAGAGAAAAATTATAAGAGATCTTTTTTGTCCAGAATGGTCCAAAAAATTAAAGAAAAAATTGTTCGGGCCAAAAATATTGATTCTTGCAATTTGATTAAAAAAAAATTGTTAAAAAAAATTGGCCCACTTTTCACGTGGGCGACTTCTTGAACCTTATTCTGGGATGTCTCACGAATGTGATTATGCAAAAAAATCTCATGGGAATATTTTTCCCTTCGAACCCGCCGTTTTCGCCTTGTCTATCTGTTTTAAGCGACATAAAATAATATATTTAAAGGTTTTATTTTTACTACTCTCTGTAATATGGATAAAATATATTTGATATTCTCATTGGTAAAAGTTGCTGTTATGCATCCGTGTTATTGGGAATAATTAAAATACAAAATAGATTGATGTTAAAAGATTGGTTTATGTAGAATATGTTTATGATTTTGGGTGTCCTAAAACTAAATTTTTATCATGGAAGTTTTGAGTGCTTGATTCGATATTGGAAGCTATTGGTCGGAAAAGTAGTTGTCTATCGAATGTATCTTTAACTTACGTAGAAGAGCTATTTTCGGGGTTTGACCACAGATACGAAAATTCCTTTTCAACAAACGATTTTTTATTTATGGTGTCTGTATTAAATTATAACTGTCTCATTATATGTGTGTCTCAAAAATACTGTCAAAAATATAAATCAGTAGTAATTACACGAGAGCTCTAAAATTATCGATTTGTATTCCGATTTACACTTTGACAGTTTTATCTATTTTATAAATATGCCAAAGTGTCACGAGGGCAAAACAAATCGGTTTTTACGAGATCGAGAGTAATTCGGTAAGATTATTTCATGAATAAAACTATTTTTTAAATCATTTTAACTAATATTTTATTGATATTTTCACCTGAACATTTGCTAAACCGGTTCATGGTGTACTCTTTGACAAGTTGTAAATCATTTAATTTTCATTAATGTCATTGAATGTTCATATTGTTCACTGATGCCCTTCGTAATGTAACGAAGGGCGTCTGACTTACATATAAAATTCAAGTCAAAGTGAACAACACAGTATAGCAAATATTTAGACGAAGATATTAATCAAATATTACTTTAGCAAACCAGTTTTATTCATTAAATAATCGTAGCGTTAAAGTAAACTCGAGCGCTTACATTTGCCGGTTTGTGTTATCCTCGTGACAGTTTGAGATTAGATGCAGAACTAAAAGTTTATTATGGATATTTTCTTACATATTACAGTTGTCAAAACTAGGAAACTGGTTGCAATTAACCCTTTCACTACCCGCGCATCAAGTTATAACATAACTACACGCGTAGCGTACTTTATACGCCACAAGAAAATATGTACACTTAAAAACAGCGGATTTGTTTTTTTTTTAAATACACTTAGTTGTTTGTTATAAACCTTATTCGGCATCAGTGAACAATTCGAGTTCCTTTAATAGTTCCAGTAAGCCAATTGGGATTATAACTGGAATCATGGAATAACTGGATTCCATGATAAATAAATTTACTAATAAACAATTTTTTTAAAATGTGATTTTTTACAGGAGAAAAAGTATTGTTTATAAAGGAAAATATATTTTGTGCCACAGTGACTAAAAAACAATTGAAATATGTACTTATATTTCGACTTATATTAATATAATCGTGACGTATATTGTCCACCACCGGAAATAACAAATAATAAACTGTAAATTACGGTCTTTCCAGAACGCCGATTATAACGAAACTAAAACCAAATTGCAAAGCACATTTCAGTGAGAGGTTAGGGAGATAAACAAGGTCAAAAATTAAATTTTTAAATGTATTTGCAGTAGAATTCTTATATCTGCGTGTATAGTTAAATCAAAATATCTGCGTGTATCAAAATACGCCAGCGCGTATAGTTAAAGGTTAAACAGAAACGATCTACTTAAAATTATTCCTGCTGTAATAATGTACACCAGAATATTCGCGCTGTAATAATACTCTGATTGAACAGAATTAAACACGTGATGAAAGATTGGCTATTGGAAAAATAATCGCTGTAATTTTTATTCGTGTAGATTTCTATTGGTCAGAATCTCTATGAATGAAATAAACATTATAACATACTACTTGTCTTCATTTCTTTGGAAAATTATTCCTAACTTTCCATAATACACTCTCTTCTATGTTTTTGGCATAAGTCAACTTTCCCCCTAATTCCTCGAGACATTTATATTATCAGAAATGATTCCAACGGGATTTATTTCTTTAAGAACGTCTTAAGTCTAAATAATTTGTAGATAGTTGAGTTCAAAAAGCCAAAAATTCTAATAAGTTTCTAACATACTAACTGATATAACTTAAAAAAATACTAATTGCAACTTATGTTAAACGTAACCTATTCGCGGAGCGCAAGTACTTGGAGGGGATACGAGAAACGATCGTGGGCGAATAGCGGAGAAATAGCGGAGCAACTTTCTTAAATAATTCATATTGTTAATTGAAATTGTCAAATTGACGTATATTTCATACCTACTCTCATTGAAGAAAAAAAATTATAAGTTGCTCATAATATTAATATAATATGCAATTATTATATAAAGGTATATTATTTAATTAATTATATTTTGCTTACAGTACTGCATTTTAATAACTAATTTTATTTACTATATACAATAGGGAACTTGCATAAAAGTTTAGATTAGAAAAAAATAGTATAAATCACAACAGAACATAATTTAGAACCTTTATCAAAAATAAAAAAGGTTTGTTTGTCTTTCGTTTGGCCCCTAAACACAACTAAAAATTTTTATACTCAACTTATACCAGCCACCCCAAAAACGCGTCGTGACGTCACGTGGTTCTATGTTTACATTCTACACCAATTGTTTATATAAACGTCAGTATAAGATACAGTTATGTGACGTTACAAATGTTTTTGATCGTTTGAACTATTCATAGAAAATTTGTACTTTTACAAAATGGTTTTATTTTCAATGGTAAACCTTCTTTCCTTTCCTTCAAAAATTGTGTCAAACTGCAATCTCAACAAACTGGTATATATTATTACAATGAATGACATATGATAAATGTCATTAGAATATAAATATTTTTCCTTTATTCCCCGACGACGATCTGGCTAAATACCCAAGTAAGTGGAGGCCAATAAACTAAAGAAGAAGAAGAAGAATATACGTAAATATAACCATAAACTGAACCACATAGTTAAACTCTGTGACTCACGGGTCGTTTGAACTATTGTAAGATAAAGAAGAATTTAAATTTGTACTTCTAAGTTATTATGAGTTTTTGAAGCGTGCAATTTTGGAAATCTCCTTTTTATACAAAACTGAAATAAAAAAAATGTGCAAGTTCCCTATTGTTTACCTTTTAATAACATAAACTAAAGCTTACTTTTTCTTCTTATAACTTTTTTAGGCTACGGCCTTGACAATTATCCAGCAACCAGGACCAATATGATTGGCAAATATAAATAAAAGTGCGAAAAAAGTTGTCGAACTATGAAACCAGGTGTGGTTTTTCCGAACTTGCACGGTCCCAATAACCTCAACTTCTGTCACAGTCTCAAGACTGACACAACTCAAATAATGAATCATTCTTCACAGAAGGTATTTTCTATCTTATTACATTTTTCAGAAAGGATGGTATATCCCAATTTATTACGTTGGGGTAGGCTGAATGTTATCTAAAATAAATAGAAAGTACCGACAAAATATAAGACAAATAATATCAATTATTGAGACTTATGTTATGAAAATTATATACCTAAGTAATTTTATAATTTTAAGGGAACATGGAGAGATATTTCACAATATGTAAAATATAAAAACTATTTTTTTTAAGTCTCATACGAAATTATTTGGATTTATTACTGCCGATTATGCTAGTTTATCATATTTTTCGAATTACCTGAACTATGTAGAATTTTTATCTAAAAAATATTTAATTAAGCATCGATTGTTCTTCAGATATCGCTTCGATAATCTAAAAATATATTCCTTAATCATACCCATGCGAATTCATTGTTCACGTTAATGTTGTCACGATCGGAATAAAGAAAATATTTTATAAGAAAGTTCACTTCGTGACAAGCACTAAAAGGTATAACAGGTATAACAATATATAAAATGTGAGTGATCCCATTTATCTTCATCAGGTGCAAATATATAGATGGAAACGTCAACACCGTCAGTTTGTCGTATGACATTATAATATTTACGATGAATTGGAAATTTTTTACATGCATTTTTATTCGCAATTTAGAGTTCGTAACTAAACGAATATGATGTTCAAAAAAAAAGGAACAGAAATGTCAACATTTACAAAAGATTGGTGCATGTTAAAAGAAATTGGTGCATTTATACACTTTTTAGTTTTTACTGAAATAACTATTATGTTTAAGTACGAATAAACTTTTTTCTTACAATTCTTTTACAAAATTTTATGAAGTTTACGTGTCAAATAACATATATTTTATTATTATTTTTGAATACACTTCAAACAAAAATTTTACTAAAAATATTATATCGTCGCCTTAAATAGAAAACCTCGTATATCACAAAAACCAAATTTTACAGGAGAGAGTAAAAACTGATTAGACACCTTTAAATAGAATGTTTAATAAAATTTCTTGAAACACTAAAGTAATGATATTACATTTAACATAAAAATACTAAAATTATATCTGTAACTTGTCATTATCACTTTTAACCAGTGAAATACAAGGTTTTCCATTTTAGTCCATTTATATTTACGTGGTTTTCTTGATTTTGCAGAATATACGTGGTTTTCTTGTACTTGTTTTTATTATTTGCAAGGTTTTCTTTAAGCTCATCACAGAAGAAAATTAATAATTGTTGCTAAATCGATTGTTAAAAATAATTATTAATAAGCAGTGAATATTATTGGAATAATTATTCATTTGATAGTGTTATTTGTGTATTATAGGTATCAAAATTAAAACAATAAATATTTACCCATTTTGAAAGAATGATTTTGGAAAATAGAGATAAACAATAATATTAAAAAAGTATATTTTAAAATATAAATTTCTTTTATATTATAAAAAAGTATACATTTATTCATATTAAGATACATTATTTTAAAATACATGAGCACACACCTCCGCTACAAATAGTGCTGGAGTTTTTCGCGTAGTGAGGAAGGCTATCATAAAAAAGATGTACATCTCTTGGCAAGACGGATTTAATCTCTTGTAGATCAATGAACTTCCTTGATTGAATGGGAATTTTTGTGCTGTGGGATCACGGGATCTCCTTTTTTATTTCCCGGTCGAATCGTTGGTATAAACTTCAATGCACTGTACATTTTAAAAAACTGGTGATCCAGGTAGTGAACTTTGTAGGGACTAGGGTTGATTCTTGCTGTACGACATACTTCCACATATCCAGCGGGAGAGTATATTTCTCTATGTCTTAGTTTTCGTTCAATAACACTATGAATTGAGTCGCACTCCATTTGTGTGTGCCCCTTTTCTAAATATTTTTAAGTTATTGTCAAACCAGTTTTTTGTGCAATAAGTCTTAGCGCATTGGATAGAATGCAGTTTCTATTCTGGTATGTGCATCCGTCACTATACAAAATCACGTTGTCATATTTGGAGCTGTCAATTTCAGAAGTTATGAAATGTATAATAACAGATGTAAACTCGTCAGCAGTTACTCCTCCCTCGGATTCGTCCCAGAGATAACAAAATGCATTGTTAGGTTTGAGGTCATAAATTGTGAAATTATGTACTTTTAATTTCGTTCGATAGTACAAAGCAGATGCCTTCAATGATGGGCATAAAAGCACAGCCTGTACATCCATAGTAAACACTGCCGTTCTGTTGTCTGTTTTCTCTTTTTCATACTGTTTTTCTTCCCTTGCCTTAGTTTTTTTTTCTAAATGAGTAGAGTATTCTTCTTGAGATAAGTTACCCTTAGTAAAAGAACAGCACAAATCACACTGATCTTTTTTTGGGGAGAATAAGGCAAGATTTAACAATCAGAAGCGATGTAGTTACTTTTTCCTACTGATTCACAATAAGACTTATATTCTCTATAAAGATGTGCTTTAGATTGCCAATTCTGCTCCAAGTACAGATTCTTAGTAGTTTTTCTGCAATAGTGCGACTCTAGCTTTGGTAAGTTATTAAAGAACTTTTTGAGAATGGTTTTACGTGAGGTATCAGCGTCTTTTTTCTCTCTATTTACATGTGATCGTAAATGTGCAATATTCTCTCCATCGTCTCCATTTTCCCTTCCCTCTTCATCATCTCCACTTCCCTCTTCCTCTACTTGCAGTTCTCCCATCCTGACAGATTTAGTTGTTACCCAGTTTAAAACCGCCCATTCTCCCATACATAAGGTGTTTAGGAACATCTTTTTGCATACACGAATTCTTTGTTGACTCTGATCAACTTTTAAATGATAGTATAAAGAACCCTTTCGTCGCGCATTTTCTGACTCTACTTTTCTACGTGATACATTTCTGTTGTCAACTAGTTGCCTAATCAAAATGCGGCGTTCTTCCCAATTTAAGAGCCAATAATCTATGAAAATCGTTTTCCTAATTTTTTCCGTAATTCTATGGCATTGAAAAACTGACTTGTTTTTAGGTTTACATAAACAACGAGACTTCAACTCTCTTTTAGGTCTTTTGATGTCGTACATAATTTGTCCAGCTTCATTTTTTCCCCTTCCAGAATACTCTTCACCCTTCATTCTTTTTTCTTTACTATGTTCTGTCTTCCATATTTGTTTATAAGGCTTTTTATTCCTTTTTCGTTTGCCTAAAACGTCTCTGCTGTTCACTATCTCACATCCATTTTTATTAAGATCCTGCCCTGGCTGTGCATCAGTCGTGTAATTTTCAGTGATTTCTTGTATGCGTCCTTGTTCAGGATCTTCACTCATTTCAATTAAAGTTTCATTAGGAATACATGTTTCCGAATTTTCAAAATAATATTCAATTGTCTCATGAGTTGAGTTTTCTTCGGCAGCTATTTCTTCCAAAATAGTTTCTCCTCGTAAGTTATCTTCATCATTCAAATTTATTATGTCTTCAACTATTGCTCCTAGAGTCGGCGTTATTTTATCCCATTCTGGCAATGAGTTGGATAACTCCAGGATTGTTGATTGTTCCGAACTACGATTTAAAATGTCTTCTGTAGGTTTCGAAACCGGTTTTAAAATAAATTCATTTTCTGCGCCACACGGAACAAGTTCGTACTCCATTCTCTGCGAAGTGTTTGGATTATCATGTGAACAGTAATCTGAAAATAACGGAACATTGTTACTGTTGTATTTTCACTAGCATTAAAGTCATTAATGTATTTATATTATGACGCTATAGTATACTATGAACTCACCCTGAGAAAGAACTGCTGGCGTACTGTATGGGACCATTTTCAAAGTAGGGGTTGTTACAAGTAGGGGTGATGGTTGACTACAGTCTTTAATCTCCAAACTTTTTTGCTTTTTTTTCAGGGCTAAATCCACAAGAAGTTTGCTCCGACAACTCATGTCTGCATAAAATAATAGAGCTGTGTTAATATAATGTAATAACCTAACGTAATAAAAATGTGAAATTATGGTCTTTGAAATTATCAGTCTTTGTTCAAATTTATTACTTTAAATCAAAAAACTAAAATAGTAGGTCTAACAGTCAAAAAAGAAAAGCTCGTAAATCCGTATAAAACATGTAAAATGGCATGCATTCACTGTGCCACAGTATAGACAGAAAACCCCGTAAATCTGATGTACGAGGTTTTCTAAACAACTATAGTAAACCTAACCTTTTTAAGAGGTTTTCTGTAAACATAACCCTTACAAACTAAGGTATATTGTCATTAAATATAATTAAAAGGTGTATAAAATATTGAATTTACCTGTATTTTATTGTTTTTCTTCAAGAAAATAGTAGAAGATAAAAGAAGCAATAAAAACTTCACTTAAAACAACGAGTACAAGTATGACGTATCTGCGTGGTTTTCTTACTAAACATTGAGAGCTCACTGATATACGTGGTTCTTTTTTTTCTCAATAGAAGGCAGTACGAGGCAGAAATATTTATTTTGACAGCTGTTTTAGGTGAAAGACGAGGTTTTCTATCCACAGAAATAAAAATATCATTTTGGTCCAAAATTGGATATACAAGGTTTTCCAATTAAGGCGACGATATAGCAAAAATATCTCCTGGGAAAGTAAATTTGAAGAGCTCAACAAATAGGTACAGTTGTTATAGTCCAGGGAAATAAGCAAGATATTGACCATGTACAGGACACTAAAATAATTAAAATGGCATCAATGGAATTCCTTAATTATTATAAACAAATTAATTCCTTAATTTGTGAATTAAATAAACACATGGCTAACTTTGGCCCAAATAAACCTAGGCTAAATTTTTTATTTCATTCGAATGTATAAAAATATTTTTTCTACGGACAATATTTTTAGAGTACTTCTAATTGTATATAAATTACAGAATTTAAAAAATTTGGCATTCGTATTTTTTATTTTTTTAATACATTTTAATATGATTACTCTTCCACTTTCATTTGGCATACGCAGAATTGCTATATCTTTATCATTTTCTGTCTTCTCTCTGGGACAAACAAATTGAATAACTTTTAAACTAATTAATGGACCGGTCTCAAATTTTAAGGGGTTTGTTAAGTACTTCAGTTTCCAACTTTTGGGTGAAACCATAAAGTTCTCCGTTAAATTTAGTAAAAGTTATTAACAAATATCAATTTTCATTTATTTTGCAATTTACGAAGCAACAAATTGACTTTTTTCAAAAATCGGCATTTTCAAACTTTTTCAATGTTGAAAAATATAAAATTTTGTAATTTATTGTCAACTATTTATCTTTTTAATGGGGTGCAAAATATCTAAAGTATCGCGTTTTTGCAGTAAATTGTTAATAATTAAAAAACTGACGCGAACTCTAGACAGAAAACAAGTAGGTTTTCTTCCTACAAGTCTACAATAACTAAAAAAGTAGTCAGCTACATACCTGGATATTTCAGTGTTTTGAGAAAATCCTTATTTCTCTGAACTATTACGGTCACTGAATAGTTTACGGTTTACATGGCTACATGGCTACATGGCTACATATCTGTGAGCAGATTTTTTTTATTTTTACCTCGTTTAAACGCACCTTTGACGTCATAGTGACATTACCACTGTTACCAGTGGTGTACCTAGAATAAGTTGATTAAAATTAAAAAATCAAAATATTACAAATATATCTTACAAAATTTAACAAAATGGAAAAAATAGAAATAAGTTTTTTTGTAGGTTTTGTTTTCTCATTTCATTAACTAGTTATATATTATATCGTGTCTATTTATCTACATTTATTTTATTTAGAATATAATAAAATTAGTAATCAACAGTTAGCTGTTTGCTAAATGGCAACAGGCCACAGGAAAACACAGAGGAAAAACAATTTTTTTATAATATATAAATTTGACGTTGTCATAAATTAATAAAAATATACATTAATATTGTATATAAACTTCAAAGAAAATTTATACGAAATGTCTTCACTATACAAAAACACTATGGCCGCTTTAGATAAAATTGTTCCTACAAAATTCCACCCAATATGGATGCACCCAGCAGGTCCAAAAACGGTATTTTTCTGGGCGCCAGTATTCAAATGGGGTTTGGTGATAGCTGGAATTGCTGACCTTCAACGTCCCGCAGAATTACTGAGTACCTCTCAAATTACGGCTTTGGTCGTTACTGGACTTATTTGGTCGAGGTATTCAATGGTTATTATTCCTAAAAACTATACATTGCTTAGTGTTAATGCATTTATAGCTATTACTCAAGGTGTTCAGTTAATTAGAGTGTTACATTATCAATACAGCAATAAATAGCTTTAATATTATCGTTTCAGGTACATATTATGTACCTATTTCTTAGTTATTTTTTATTTGGTAAGGAAATGAAAACGACATGCATTACGTAAGTAAAATGATAATATGTACATTGATTTAAATAAAGCTTTAGATACATATATTTCAGTACAAGGAAAAGTTGTATGATTCCTTTTGTTTTAGTGTTATTTAGATATTTCCGGTATGTCACTTTTTATGATTAAAACCTATACTTTCATAATGGTAGGGGAGTCCAAGCGGGGATTTTTGCAGTTACTCGAGCGCGTCAGATTATCATATGGGGAGAAACCTGGTACACTGCAGATGTACCTCTACCATATATTGCCTCTTAACACAGGGAATTTCGTTAAGGGGGACCCGAAAAAAAAATCTAACCTTAAAAATACTCGATTAAAAATACTCGAAATTGTCACATTAAGATAAGGTAAGTAGAGTACATGCAAAAGGGTGGATATTTCAAAAATCTGACGATTTGAGCGGGGCGTAAGGAAATGGGTGAGTCAAAAAGTTTCACAAAAAAGCGAATATTTTGCGAAATGAACGTCAGATCGCAAAACTAAAAAATACTTCTTTGATATTTTTCAAAAATCTATCGAATGGTGCTAAATATGACTCCCCACGGAGAGGGGTGGGGGTAAATTTAAAATTTTAAATACAAACCCCGCGATATTTCGCAAAATGAACATCAGATCGAAAAACTGCAAAATAAACTTTCAAAACGTTTTTGAAAAATCTATCGAATGGTACCAAACATGACCTCACAGAGGTGGAGTGGGGGGTTATTTTAAAATCTTAAATGGGACCTCCAAATTTTTATTGCAGATTTGGATTCTTTATATAAAAATAAGCAACTTTCATTCGAGACATTTTTTCGAATTATGGATAGATGGCGCTATAATCGGAAAAAACGATTGTTAGAAATAGAAAATTTAATTCAACAATGGAAAGTCGCCACTAAACTGCAAAATATTACTTAACTGCTTTGTTTTTAGGAACCTAATAATCACAACAAAATAGGTCCCTATCCCCATAACGCTCGAGTGACGGCAGATTTAGCATACTTTGCTTCCCTACGATAATAGTTTTATTGTTTCTATTTAATATTCTAGAATGAAGACTCTTTACGCAGAAGCAATTATACAGGGTGTCTGCGTTACTTGGAACCATATGGGAAACTTTTTTAATATCAATTTTACGAAAAAAACTCATTCTTTAATAAAGTGCTCTGCACAGTCCAAAACCTAAGATGCAAACATCAGATATCAAATTTTGTCAACAGTATACGAGGTATGTCAAAAAATATGAATTTCGCTCAAGAGCAAACTACCTTTATAGTTCAAAATATCAAAAAATTTTATTATGAAAAGTTATTTGTAATTAAAAACTATATTCAAATATGCAATAATAGCCTTCTACTTAAAAAAAATTCTGAAATTTTCCTAAATAGAATTCTTTCTAAATTAATATTATTTGACACACCTCGTATAAAATTAACAAACTGGATAACTGATGGTTGCATCGTGAGGTTTAGATCATGTTCAGATTTTTATGAAGAATAACTTTTTATCCTAAAATTATTAATAAAAGAGCTATTACATGTCTAATAAATAAAAATGATGTTCGGAATCGGTAATTTAGGAAAATTTCAGAATTTTTTTTAAGTAGAAAGCTGTTATTGCATATTTGAAGATGGTTTTTAATTACAAATAACTTTCGTAATAAAATTTTTTGATATTTTGAAATATAAAGGTAGTTTGCTCTTGAGCAAAATTCATATTTTTTGACATACCTCGTATACTGTTGACAAAATTTGATATCTGATTATTGCATCTTAGGTTTTAGACTATGCAGAGCACTTTATAAGAAATGACTTTTTTTCGTAAAATTGATATTAAAAAAGTTTCTCATATGGTTCCAAGTTACGCAGACACCCTGTATAACAACAACAGAATGCAAGCAGCAAATACCATTTACGAATCTCCCAAAAAGTGGAAGATCATGTGTATTTACTGCACAGAGGTGAGAGAGATTGGTAAGAAGAGCAAAAAACCAGGTTGGAATGCCAACGAAGAAATTGGCTCGTCAAAAATACAAATCTTTTAAATGTACAGGTAAACAGAGTTTACAAAAACTCTCAAGGTCACTGGGTACCGCATAAACGAATATCTGCCATCTTTTCTCCTCACGGTTGCAGACAAATTGGTTTTACTGTACATCGTTAAAATTAAGGATTAATGGTCTTAAGTGGGTAGGCTTAGAATATGCTTGCAATGCTTTTTAAATGCATTCATTTTCGTCCCATCCTGAGAAAACTAATTAAAATTTTTGAAAAATTTAATAGCAAAATGAAAGATTACGTTATTACCGAGGGTAAGTCGCTGAAATCCTCTATAATGTTTATTTGAAAAAGTTACAGTGGTGAAAAAAAAAGAAAAAATTGAGTGTAATTTTTAATTTCAAATATCTTATTCAAAAGAAAACTTTTGTTTATTCTAAGGGACTTTCGGCTCTCGATGATAATGTAATCTTTCAATCTGCGTTTGAACTTTATTAAAACTAAAATTTATTAGTTTTTTCAGGGTTCGAAACAATGAATGCATTTAAAAACATTGCAAGTAAATTTTGCGCCTACGCGCTTATTATCGAAAGATGCGTAAGTGC
Organism: Diabrotica virgifera virgifera; assembly: GCF_917563875.1. NCBI lineage: Eukaryota > Metazoa > Arthropoda > Insecta > Coleoptera > Chrysomelidae > Diabrotica > Diabrotica virgifera. Next base: position 120,433,088 of record NC_065448.1, read on the forward strand.
CCCAAATATGGTAAGTGCCCACAACTTATTCGTATACCATGATGCTGTGGCAATGGAAAAATCATTATTTTAGATGATGAAAATTGTTTTACTTTAAATAAAACCGAAATACATAAATGGAAGCGATGAATTTTATACAGATAACGTAAAAAAATATCCTGACAATGTTAGATACAGAAATAAAGCAAAGTCGCAGATCAAATCGCCTGGTGCGTAGTTTCTAATAGGGGTGTGTACCGAACTTTTGTTGTGAAAAAAATAAGTGAACATGGTTTAAATAGTCAGAGCTACTGAATAAGTCTAGTTAATAACTATCTTTCCAGTTTAGCCTATCGTCTCGTCAAGGAAACTGCATTTCCAAGAACATTATGTTAATGACGATGTGTTTTGGTAAGACCTTGTATCACACCATAACTCAAGAAATACCCAAAACTAGATTCAATACTACCACATATCTGTTGTGCCTAAATGCCGATGGCTCGCCCAGTAGAGGATTTTTGGACGTGGCTGTGCACAGAGGTTTATTACGGGGGCTGGGAGGCCTAAGAAGATGAACAATAATGAAGACGGGTTTGCAAAAACTGAAACAATTTGTCTGAATTCTGTCCAGTACCTGATAGGAGACATATTCAAAGCAATTTGCATCTGGGAGAGCAGAATGGGTGTCTCAATATAATTCTATAATTAGTTAAAAGTTAAGTTGTAATTTGCAACTACACACAACGCCACTAAATTCCACTACCCAAAATGTTTGATTAAGTTTTACAATTTATAACTTTATTATTTGTATTCCGATTTTCAAGATTCTTGCATCAGTGTATAGGTAACTATTTTGGTGTCGTCTTTAATTATTTCGTCAACAAAAATTTTTTGCTTAGATGCCATTATACGGGGGTGAATGGAAGCGTTGTATTTTCTCATAACTTTAAAAAATTCTGTGGAGAAGTTGGAGGGCTGATTTTGTTACATACTCCTTTTGTATAATCTAGAGTTGTACAAGTTTGACTTGAATGTTTGAACTTGACTTGAGTTTGACTTAATTTCAAGTCAAACTCAAGTCAATATTTCTGGCAATTAATTCAAGTCAAGTCAAACTGGTCAATGGTTACAGGTTTGAAAATTCAAACTGTTTGTCAAACTAGTTTGAGAGAGTTTGAAAATGAATTTATTTAGTAGATATACTTTTCTTCGAGATAAAAATGTTTAGGAATTTTTCAGGGACGCAACTCATAAATATTGGCAATATCATTTTAAAGTCTTTATAATAATTGAAGTATAATAATTGTTGCTTTTATAAAAAAAACATTGATTATTTTTTATAATATGATTATTTGTATTACCAATTATCAATTAGTTGTAACGACGAATCAATACTGTTCTAATAAAAATAATTATTTTCCTGTTACAGAGTATTTTTTATTCTGTTTATTTATTTATTTTGGCTTGGTAGGTATATTATAAAGTTAATGTCCGACTGGTATATTATTTGACAAATACTGACATTATTTCGAAGTCACTTAAGTATAATATAATGCCCTAGGCCGTTATGTTTAAAAATAACGCCCCAGGGAATTAAATTTTAATAACTAGTTAAATACTGTCAAGTTGACAGATGTAGTTGACCTAAGTAAAACTATGGTTGCCACAATTACATTACGACTCTTGCTGGTAAATGTACTTATTTGAAAACTAATTAATTCAAAATTCATTCAAATTCTTTGTATATAAAAAATAGTTTAGTCGGACATTAAACATTGAAGGCACCACGGGTATTATAGGTCAACATATATCCCTCGGGCCAAAGGTCTTCGGTATATACACCATTGACCTCGCGTTAATATCCTTATAATACCATTGGTACTTTAATAACTATATTTTCCGACAGGTATATTATCTGAAAAATAATGACATGATTTCGAAGTCAGTTAAGTATGATATAATGCCTTAGGGCGTTATTTGAAAAAATAACGCCCTAAGGTATTAAATTTAAATAACTAGTTAAACACTATCAAGTTGACAAATAACAACCCAAGTAATACTATGGTTACCAGTGCCGGATTTACCACTATTCCGACTAGGCCGCGTCCTAGGGCCGCAAGCAAAAGGGGGCCGCAGCGTTTTGTCAAAAGTAGCAAAACATTGACAAGAGTTTTGATTAAGAGTAGTAAAATATTGCAAAATACTACTAAAGAAGTCAAAAGTGTAGACATACTCCAAAGGAGAACGTATTGAGTCTGAGTGACAACTTTGATTTCTATGAAAAAAAGAGGGAAATAGATGTCTAAAAATGAAACCTATATTCTTTAAATAAAAAGACGCCCAAAAAGAAAAGCTCTCCCTGGCGAAGATAAAGAAGATTCATCCACTGAACCCCACTTTAATGGCAAAGAAGTTTTAAAGATTAATAATAATAATGATAGAGTTTATTTGCAGTAACTAATAACATAATAAATAAAACCAGTTTCTCACTGAAGCTGTTTGTCACATGGACTAGGTAACCTGTGCGTGAGGGTTAAATTTTGATTATATTAAACAACATTAATTTATCTTAAAGTTGACAAAAGGGAATCAAATATAGTCTTTTTCGCTCATCTGTCTTCAAATTTGGGCTCCTCTTCTCACTAATTCAGTTACTGTTAAATTTTGTTTATCGGACCTACGAAATTCTCTCATACAATTCAAGGATTGTGAAAAATTTCTGATGAGATTCTTCTGGCGGATTTCGTTTTCTATGAGAATTAGCATGACTTTTTGAAGGTATTTTTATTCATTTTTACAATAATTTTCACAATTAAAAAAATCATAATACATTGAATGTTGTAATTGACAGGCTTTATTCAGAATTGAATGAAAGGCCCGAAATTTATTTCAGTCTTAATGTAGAATTTGGATTTTTAAACAACTCATCGTCAACTTCCAATGAAGAAATCAGGAGAAAGCTTCTATTTTGTCTAAAAAGTATCGAATCGACTTAGATGGTGACTTTGGAGAGGAGTGTGTACAGTTCAAAGGCTTTGTTGAAGGTATTTTGATGAAGAAAGAGAACCTCATAATAACAAGATTACCAAGCCTCCGAGGAATACAATTTTTGGAGTATCTGAAACTCATTCATGAAAAACAGTTAAAAACATTATTTCCGAATATGGACACGGAATATGCATGATGACGTCTAATGCATCTGGAGAAAGACCGTTCAGCGTTTGAAAAGAATAAAAAACTACTTGAGGAATTAGACTTCTGACGAAGATTCTAGATTGTCTAGTTTGGCTAGTATTGTTTTAAATGCCGAGCTTTTTCAATCCTTAGAGTTTCCCGAATTTGATTAAAGATTTTGCAGCCAAAAAAGCTAGAACGTGAGTGTTTCCAGTTTAGATATGAGATTTATTATGAGTCAATGTTAATCACTAATCCAACTTTATCCAAATTAATACCATGACATTGACGTTTTTTAGATAAGAGAATAATGTGAGAATTGAGCGATCTAGAAGTTTATTTGTTATATTCTTAATATTTTTAATTTTCAGTAGTGTTGCCCAAAAACGGTCTTGGTCTTGTAGTCTTGGTCTTGTTCTTGCGTTGTCGCAAGACCAAGACCAAGACCAAGACCGCCTAATTTTAGCAAGACCAAGACCAAGACTTAGCGTACAAGACTCAAGCAAGAACAAGACTAAGCCTGTGAGACTCTTGCGTCTTGCGGTTAGAACTGAAGGTCGTTTTAGGGAGTATATAGGAGAATAAAATATTTTGCACATTCTTTAACAGCAGACGATTTCTTTGCTCTGAACTTAATGGTCCAGGTTTTTGGTACGAGTGTACCAATCAAACTGTGTTTTTAAATACATATTTTCTTAACATTCTGTTTTTTAGTTCATTCGTTTATGTTGGATAATAAAAAACTTAGGTACATTTTTAACTATAGCCATGTTTTTCATCAATGCAGGGTGTTTTAAATAAGTATGGTAACCTTACAGGGTAATTCAGCACGAAAAATAATGACAGGTTGATTTATAAACATAGGTATGTCCTATTAGAGGTAAAATTCAATAGCTACACTTTGTACTTGATGAGTTTTTCCATGAACACAATTATTGGATATTGAGAAGTTAATGAATTTATCTCCATAAAGTATTATGACGTTGGGATTCAAAATAAAATAGGTAATGAATACAATGTTAATAAATAATTATTGAGTAAATAAGTTTATACAAAACAGTTGCCTCTATAGAAAATCACATGTGATAGAAAGAGAAGTAATGTTATTGTTAATATCAACATCCATTTTATATATACAAAGGTACCTATACAAAATTTTGCTGACTTACAACTACTAACGATCAAAAATAACAGTCTATTCTTAAAAAATGAACAATAAGTTTCGTTGTTTGAAAATAAATGCCATTATTTTCGGCGACAGCCACAAAAGTCGCCTGCTTAACTGCAAAATAGATAATGTTACCCATTATGTAAGCGTTGGCTATCTGTTACAAAGAAATTTAAACCCATATTTTTTTAATCAATCGCCGAACAGATAATGCACACGAACAATATACAGTTTCAACAATACAATATAACACACAAGTCGCCTGCTGAATCGCAAAATAGATTATGTAAGATATTTGCTACAAAGAAATAATTTAAGCTCATTTCTTTAATCAATTGCCGAATAGATAATGAACACAAAAATAATAAACAGTTATGTTTAATAATGTGTATTGTTTGAAAGATCACTAAATAATATTATGTATTACCGATTCGGCACTCCAGATGGTAAGGAAAAATTCACTAAGGTCAATAATAAGTTTTAATGAGTTTTACCTTGAAACCGAAATTCGCAATCATGCACTTAGTGAAGTATACCATAAATTATCTCAGCAATTAGAAGAGAGCCGCAGGTGATTTCTTCAGGGCTGGACAGTACCGTATTGAGTTCAAATTGATGAAAAATCAAAATCTCAAAAAGGTGCACTTTGTGAATTTTACCTTACCCCTAATAGGAGGGTATGTCCGCAAATGCTTCGTTTCCCAAATAGGGTTATTAAAATTTTTCTTACAAACTGAGGATTTATTTATTGCTCTAAAACCGGTTGAGATATGCAAATGAAATTTGGTGAGTTTTATGAGGTAGTTATTGCGAATTTTTGACATACAATTAAGAATTTAATATTCACCATTGGCATGCATACGTAACATGACTCGTTTGTTTAGAATTACCCCTTAAAATTTGCCATACTTATTTAAAAACACCCTCTATTAATGAAAAACATGGCTAGTTGATAAAATACCTAACTTTTTTGTTATACAACATAAGCGAATGAATCAAAAACAAAATGTTAAGAAAACATTAGACTATAGTTGGGTTTTAATTTCAATATTTTATATGCTAGAATATTCCACAAAATGATGCGAACTTTAAGAAAAAACACAGTTTGATCGGTATACCCGGTATCCGGTATACAATGACACTTCACCTGTCTAGCAACAATATTTTTCCAGCGATATTGTTAAAGAATACGGCTCTATAGCCTTATATATAAGGCTAACAAGTGAGATATTGAAGAGTACGTGCCATCAAATCTGAAACCCACACTGGTCTGTCCAACCCAATGTAGTGGATAAAAATTAGAACTGGCATTAACATACTGTGCAGATCTGTCACCGAATTGAATGCTTTTCAGATCACAGATAGTGAATAGCAAATACACTAAAAAATGCATGTTTCTAATAAACTTTAGTTAGTTAGAATATGGGCACGGATCACTTACACCGTGAGTTCAAACCCCACCCGGTGTCAGATATTTATTAATTTGATTGGTTTTTCTTATGGCTATGATATTCAATCTTAAAATGTACCTACTCTGTTACGTTGTTCTAAGATATGCAATATTCTAATGGGCAACTGCGAGACTTGCAAGACTCTTGCTGCAAGACCAAGACCAAGACCGGGAGCGCAATACCAAGACCAAGACCAAGACCAGGTGTACTGGCGCAAGACCAAGACCAAGACTATCTAAGTCTCGTCTTGGTCTTGCATTTGGGCAACATTAATTTTCAGTACCCTACCCTATTACTATTACAGATCATATTATTTTGCTTGTTCTTTTACATTATAACATCTTTTCAACACGGCTTTTTTAGTCTTTTGTTGTCACCTTTACTTTTCCCCCCGAATGAAACAAATGTTATTTAATTTTAACAATTAACTGCAATACTAATTTATAATATAATAATTTTAGCAATATTAATAATTTTACAAATAACTGTTTGCTAACTTTTGAATTACATATTTTCTGTAAATATAGAAATTGTTGTTAGAGCCGCTTTGGGGTTTTAGCCAAATTTATAAATCAAGATTATTTAATTAGTGAATACAATATTTCAAAATATTTATTTACTACCGTATTCAAATAGAAATAGAACATTAATGGCATTTCTATTCATTTCTATTCATGTTATACTTTGTATGTTGTACCAATTTTAAAAAGTAAAATTAAAATAAATGTTATGTATTCATATGAAATGTGTTTTATGCTTTAATTACATACTTGCGAAGTTATCAGGGGCCGCTCGAGGTAATTTGGCCTAGGGCCGCAAGTACCCTAAATCCGGCACTGATGGTTACCACAATTACATTACCACTATTGTTGGTAAATGTACTTATTTGAAAACTAATTAATTAAAAATTTATTCAAATTTTTTGCATAAAGAATAATTTAGTCGGAAATTAAACGTCGAAAACACCACGGGTATTATAAATAATAACGCTTTCGGTCAACGTATATCCCTCGGGCCACAGACAGACCTCGGTATATGCACTAGTATCCTTATAATACCCTTGGTACGATAATAACTATTATACTAGGCCGTACTAGTTTATCTTGTATTAATATCAGGATAAATTAATTTGTCTTATGCTAAACTAGTTTATCCTAACGCGTTTAGGACAAACTAGTTTATCCTGAAATCTGGTTTGGCCGGTATACTAAATAACGCATTGGGTTGTCACTTGTCACGTCAATTAACTATGTATATTTATTTTGTTCGGAGGTAATCAACAGTGGGTCTTGGCTTTATCAACCTTCGCCGGGATTGAAATTTTATTTTATTGTTAATATAGGTTGATTTTATTTTGCTATTTATTCATAAGAACACATTTGTGTATTCTAATAAGTAATAAATAATAATAGTTTCTGACTAAGTTTGGTGTCTAACAGAGGCACCCGTCGCAATGTTAAATAATTTTTGTTTTTAAATATGGAAAATCCTTGAAAACTCATCTGAGCTACCGTTATGTAACATGAAAATTTACCTAATAAGATACTATCAGAGTCTCCAACTAAATTCTAATCCAATATCTACAAGTAGCGTGTACTTTCTTTAAATTACTTAGCTCGATTAGATGCACCGGAAGCGATATTAGAGATGCGAGCGAGCCAGGCAACACCCTTCGTAGATGAAGTCGAAATTATTCAGCTTAGCGGAACGCCATTTGCATATAATAATGTATTTACCAGCTTGGCTTCATTAGCCAAATGAAATTATGGGATGCTGGACCCTTGAGTACTCGTGTTGTTCATGTTGGTATACCTTATAATCTGCTCTCCTTCCTTTATGAGGCGGCATGGTCGTATTTGATTTTTATCTGCAAATGGAAATCCGTGTTACGAATGAAACTGAAATGGCATAAAAAGAGAGATAATAAGAGGATGGGAGCTAACACGAAGCGTCATGGTGCCACCTCGGTTATGTGCTCTCCGAGCGGCGCATATATTAAGCGATAACACTGTTAGTGTCAGTGGAAAATATGGCTAAGTCGGCCAGAGAAATGAGTAATTCGGCCTGCTTTTTTACATACTTTGACTTTATCTTTCACTTTTCTCAGTTCGTAGATCAATAAAAATGGAGTTTACTGTTGATAAGTCTTTATTCAATAAGCTGTTTTAATTTCCATTGTTTTTTGTAGTAAAAAATTAGTCTACGAATTGTACTAATTACTTATATTTTTCAGTTTAACTCGAACTATGTAGAGGTATGTACTATAATTTATAGTAAGGGAGTAAAGTGTGCTAAATTTGCAGTCACTCGAGCGTTATGGGGACCAATTGGGTTGTGATTATTAGGTCCTAAAATAAAAAAAAGTTAAGTAAAATTTTTCATTTTAGCGGGCGCTTGTCATTTTTTAATTTAATTTTCCATTTCCAACAATCGATTTTTCCGATTATAGCGCCATCTATCCATAATTCGAAAAAATATCTCAAATAAAAGTTGCTTATTTCTACGTAAAGGATCCAAATCTGCAATAAAAATTTAAGGGTCCCATTTAAGATTTTAAAGTAACTCCCCACCCCGCCTCCGTAAGGGGTCGTGTTTGATACCATTCGATAGATTTTTAAAAATCATTTTGAAAGTGTATTTTGCAGTTTTTCGATCTGATGTTCATTTTGCGAAATATCGCGGGGTTTGTATTTAAAATTTTAAATTTACCCCCCACCCCTCTCCGTGGAGGGTCATGTTTAGTACCATTCGATAGATTTTTGGAAAATATTGAAGACGTATTTTTTAGTTTTTCGATCTGACGTTCATTTCGCGAAATATTCGCTTTTCTTTTGTGAAATTTTTGTCTCCTACATTTCCTTGCTCCCCGCTCAGATCGTCAGATTTTTGAAATATACACTCTCTTGCATGTACTTAACTTACTTTATCTTAATCTGACCGCTTTAGTCAAACCGCATCGCAATGAAAACAATGTTATCAACATATAGAGCAGTAGTACAACCAATACTGCCTTATGGATCCCATAATGGCCAAATGTTAGATAAAAACTAAAGAACACTGAAAACTTCAGGGAAACAGCTTGTATACTGTATACGGTGTCTGGTCAGAAACCTCAATATCGTATTCACAGTCTTTCGATTGTAAATCAGTAAGTCGGCTGTGAATTTTGGTGAATGTCCCTATCGTCGGATCTCCTGGCGTCTCCCTCGACATTCCAAAAATTACATTTTGCTGCTTATTACACATGACAGCCCTTAAAAATGCTGGAAGATACTTTTACGTAAGAAAAAGTATAACTTTATAGAAGGTTGTGTATTAAGAGAAAATAGTAGCGATCAACAGGTAGCAAAAACGCGTTCCAAGATTGCGGCTGTAATTTTGAATATTTTTTCGAGATATTTTTCACAGGTATTCGTCATATAAAAATGTCGGTACAGAGCCCAATTTAAAAAATATATTAATATGTGGAAATTACTCTGTAACTAAATACAATATTAAAAAAACGAGCCTGTACCGCCATTAAGAAGAACAAAAAAATACACTTTCTTCAAACAAACTTTTTTATCCGATGCCTAGATTTTGTGTCATTTTGGAACTACTAAAATTTTTTATTTCATTAGTAGTTCCAAAATAACACAAAATCTAGGCATCGGATAAAAAAGTTAATTTGAAGAAAGTGTATTTTTTTGTTCTTCTTAATGGCGGTACAGGCTCGTTTTTTAATATTGTATTTAATTACAGAGTAATTTCCACATATTAATATATTTTTCAAATTTGGCTCTGTACTGCCATTCTTTGTTACATTACGAATACGTGTGCCAAATATCTTGAAAAAATATTTAAAATTACAGCCGCAATCTTGGAACGCGTTTTCGCTATCTGTTGATCGCTACTGTTTCCTCTTAAGTCCTTTGAAATCTAAATCTTAATTAGGCAAATCTCAGAATAATATTCTAAAAAAAACAAAGTATTTTAAAGGTTCTGAAACCATTTCCATGTCTAAATGTCTAAATGCATGTCTAAATTAAATATTACGTTTATCTGGGATTTAGCCACAATTCATTGTAATGAAAATTACAATTGTTTGACATTTATATTTACAGTACAGAAATCGTGTAGATACAAAATAGTTTACAAAAAATACTATTTTTAATAAATAGTAATGCGTTATTACAGAAAAATTTCTTTTTATTCTTCTGCCGGTTTGCATCCCCTCCTGGACAAAGGCCTCCCCATGAGTTATCCACCCTTCTCTGTTTTGTACTATTTGATGCCAGTTACTTCCTACTTTTATTTGGTCTCGTTTAGCCATCGTTTTTTTTTTGTCGTCCTCTACTACGAGTGTCCTTGCGAGGTTTCCATGATACCGTTCCATTTGTATCCTACCTAGTTATATTTCATTTGCAAAATTATTTCAGTTACATCTTCCACCTTCGTCCTTCTTTGAATGTCATCATTATATATATATATATATATATATATATATATATATATATATATATATATATATATATATATATATATTCCGCTTCCATACAAAGTCAGTCCAGTAATAGGTAAATGAATGAACAATGTCAGACCAGTGAAACAATCTCAGACCATATACGTGGCTCCGGATTGTTTCTCGCAGTTTTCTACATCAATTTGCATATTTTATTGACTATTGCGGAAGAAAATGAAAGACTATGGCATTATCTACTGCAAATGATACCAACATGCCTATATTTGAGCCACATATAGTCAAAAAGTGCAAGGCAAAACTGAAGTCAAGTGGCTCCACATTGTACGAAGGATTGTTTTGTTAGTTCCAACTAATTCCGCCTAAAATTATATACAAGCGCTGTTGCATCTATTTGTATATATGTCTTAAAATTAGCAATTCCGAACCAACAGAAGTGGCAACAGCGTTGGTTGTAACTATCAATACAGTATATCGTTTCGTGTCACCTCAGGTAAAAATGGATATTATTGAAACGGTGGACCCGAGGCAGTGACACAATACAATGATAAATTTGTCGATCTTAAATTTAAATGGATTCTGGTTATTTGGAATACATAACAGATTTTCATAAAATGTATATTTATTGTAAATTATAGTAGAAAGAACAATATTCTTTAATTGAGTTCCAAATTTTAAAGAGAACAAAATTAACAAACTAATGTAGAGATATTTTGAGATATTTTTATTTTGTTTTATAATGTCGTATAAGGTATATTTTCTTTTGTTTTTTGTCACTTTTTTACAGACAAATTGGCTGTCCTAATATTAACGTAGATTATAGTTTGGAAAAGTAATTAATTCTTGTATAATGTTGAGAATGTGGCGATACAATGCTCTCGTCTCTTGTCATGTCCGACCGATCTTTGTGACTTTATTATTTTAACTATATCTGGTTAGTCATATAAGTGCTGGTAGGTTCCCACTTTGTACAGTTCTCTGGTGTCATCTTTAACTGCTCCATATATTCCTGTAAGAATTCTTCTTTCTGTGATTTTTAAGCAGTTCTCGTATTGTTTTGTCATTGTCCATGTTTCACAGGCATACGTCATTATAGGCCCGAACGGTAGATTCTTATTTTGTACAGCTGGATACATTTTTGGATTCTATTATTTTTTGTAACGCAAACCAGCAACGATTTGCACTTTGTATCTTGTCTTTAATATCTGTTTATGAGTAATGATGTTGACAGAGCTGATCGTAGCTCCCAAATGTTTAACCTAATGAACCCTTTTAAAGTTGTACTGGTCCATTGTAAAGTTTTACTCTAATATTCTGTCTCACTGTTCCGTTCGTATGGTAGCCATAAATTTTGTATTATTCTTATTTATTCGGAGGCCTATTTGTTTTGCGGTATTTTACAGTCTAATAAAGTCTTCCTTGATACCTATCGTTGTATTTTCTACTATCGGCCAAAACCAGTATAGTGTGAAGCCCTTGTGTTATAATATGTAATGTGAAGATAGTGTAATATTATGCGAGGAGTGTTTCTGTGCTCGTTTTGTACACAATACTCTCCAATACGGCATTTGATCTAACCCTTCAACGCCCAACCTTTTTTAGGTTCCATGTATGCCCAAGGGTGGGTAAAAAATGTTCACCTCGAAAATAGCTAATATATTTATTGAGAGTTGTTGCAAATGGATTAAACTTAAGAATCTTATGTTATGCTTAATTAACACACCATCTTCTAAAATATTAATATAATCAATTTACAAACCTTACAACAAAATTACAATGTACATCAAAATTAAAATACGAGTAAAAGCCAGTAATTCAGATTTGTCGATTTTCTCCACATTCTTCTTTTCAGCCTCCTCATTGGCGGATAATTATGTCGATTATGTAATTATACGTAGATAATTATATGGATTATGTTCCTTCTTCTTCTTTTAGTGCCTATTCGTTTCGAATATTGGCGATCATTCTGGCTATAATTATTTTATTAACTGATGCTTTAAATAGATTAGTTGTTGTTGTGGAGAACCATTTCCTCAGGTTCTTTAACCATGATATTCTTCTTCTCCCAATTCCTCGCTTTCCGAATACTTTACCTTGAAGGATTACCTTCAGTAATCTGTATTTGGTGCCCTTTCTCATTATGTGTCCGAGATATTCTAACTTTCTCCTTTTAATGGTATACATCAACTCTCTTTCTTTGCCCACTCTTCGTAATACGGTCTCGTTGGTTATTTTGTCAGTCCATGATATCCTTAGGATTCGCCTGTATAGCCACATCTCGAAGGCTTCAAGTTTTATGTTCCTACCAACGAGAAATTATATAGAGACCTTTAGTAGCAAGTTTTATCAAGGGTGTATTTTTTGTGCCCACCCATATTTAACTCAAGATATTACCTTTACTTTCAAAAATGTCGGTAAAACCAAATTAACATTCGATAAAGGGCTGTCTTTTTAAAAATAATAATCTAAAATAAATAATCTAATAATGACTAAGAATCAGAGAGGTGTTATTTGCTTTTAATGTGTTAGCTCAAAGATGTATAGATATGAATGTGGATGTGCATGTTTGTTACGTTGATTTTGAGAAAGCATTTGAAAAAGTAAGACATGAACAATTAGTACAAATTATAAAGACAAAAAACATAGACCAAAGGGACTTCCGAATAGTAACAAACCTTTACAGGAATCAAAGAGCATAAATTGTATTAGATACAAACCCGGTCCAGAAATTGAAATCAGGAGAGAAGTTAAGCAGGGATGTGTTATGTCTCCATTACTCTTTAATGTATATAGTGAAGCCATTTTTGATAAAGCATTACTTTCTCATAGTGAAGGAATAATACCAAACGATAGATCTATTAACAACATAAGATATGCAGATGATACTGTAATTATCATAGCAAGCTCTGTTGAACAACTCCAACTACTACTAAACAAAACAAACAGTTTCTGTGAAGAAAATGGACTAAAAATGAATACAAAAAAGACAAAATACATGATACTAACTAAGAAAACATACACCCAAACATTCATTTGGGATATGCACCGATAGAAATGGTCGATACATACAAATACCTAGGAACCTGGATTTTATAGAATAATGACAAAACAACAAACAACAGAAATAAGGACCAGGATAGAAATAGCAAGAAGTGCGTTTGTAAAAATGAAAACAGTTTTCTGCAACAAAGACCTTGGATTGGAACTGAGAGTGGGAGCTTTGAGATGCTACGTGTTAGAACACATAAATAACATGTTCATAAAGAACATATAAATAAGCTACAGTCATTTGAAATGTGGTGTTACAGAAGGATACCTAGAATAGCATGGACACAGAAGAAAACGAACACGGAAGTATTGCGAGAATTTGGCAAATAATGCGAAATAATGTACACAATAAAAATAAGAAATTTATAATTAGTTCAGAGAAATAAGGAAAAAAAAATATCATGTTGGTGACACAACCCCCTCCAGGCCGAAACCAAATTTTTTGAGTAGTATGGACATCTATATTAATAACCTATATGTTTCCTGCAGCCGATTTTGATGATATACATAGTTATAAACAAATGAAGATCAAAAAACGGTAAATTGTCGCTTTTTTCGTCTATAACCAAAAAGTTAAGCATTTTAAACAAATTTGAGAGTAAGAAACTCATAAATCGTATAAAAAACTTCAATATGGCGTCCGCTGAATATGTCTATCCTTATTGGTTGCTTAGAAAATTGCAAAATAATTCATAAATTTTGAGTTTTTATAAATATTCATAAGTTATGTAAAAATTAACTTAGAACCTTATTATTACACGGAATGCTGGGACTTCTGGTGCTTAAATTATGCACTATATTTCATAACAATTGGTCAAATAGTTTAAAAGTTATTTAATTTGTTTATCCCAAATTATTTTTTTGCAACACTGTAAGTCAGAAAATGATGAAATTACAGTAATACTTTGGATAGTTTATGAAAGAAGATGATTTATGCTAATAATTTAATTTAAAAAAAAATGACAAAAAATAATTCTAAGTATCGCAAAATTATTTTGCAAGGACATGTCGATTGTTTGCTTATAAACAATTAGAATAACTTTTTAACCATTACCCGTAGAAAAATTATTTTTTCATATTTAGAATGACCGAATTTTTATACAAATTTAAAAAAGAAAAAATTGTCCTAGCACAATTAGGGATGAAGTTGCCCCCTCCCCTTTTTTTAAGTCACAGCAGCTTTCTTTATAACAATTACGAAATCAAATCAGTCACATTTGAAAGAACATACTTCAGAGATTTAATGTACCAAATATAAAAAATATATACTTACAAACAAATCTTACACAAAGCTTCAAAATGTGAGCCTTAAAATCGGCCGGTTTTGAAACTTGGGAGATCGATGAGAAGGCGGAAGGAACTGTTAGCTGTATCTCTTGTTCTCGCCTATGGATTTCGACGTTTCTTTTTTTAATTTGTATGTACTTTTTGCGTACAGTACGAGTATGCATTATTTAAATAAATTAATTGTTATATACACCATCAAATTTGTTTAAACAATTTTTTTTTCAATTTTTTTTATAATATTTGAAGTAATTTTAATCACAAAACATGAATATTTATGAATAATATAATAATACATAGTTTTTTAATACAAATGAGATTTTGGTACACTATTTTTTGGTAAACATGCTATTAAATGAATGAAAAACTGAAGTTAGAGAACCACCAAACAAGAGATAAACGTAATTGATTGGAGTTGGAAATTAAGCTAAGAACCGTTAGTATGAATCCGATCAACAGATCTTCTTTATACACGGGCGCCCATATAAAAATTTTCAGGGGGGGCAGACGTGAAGATGTTGCACATTATATTTTGTATACTTTGGATAACCATATCATAGTTAACAGCACCCGAAAAGCTAGCACGCCCCCCCCCCCCTGCCCATGGCATATCTTTATACCAGATATTTTATTAAAATGAACTATCTGCTCTTGCAAAACTGGTTGCACCGAGTACTTGTTAGTACAGAGATATAAATAGTTTATGGACTTCGATAACCAAAACCTCTGTCTTTCTCTATTATCTATTTTGGAGTTTCTTTTTTTAATCTGTATGCACTCTTTGCGTACGTTACGGATATGTTTTTTGTTAATAAAGTGGTTATTTAAATAACTAAGTAAATTGTGTAAACAATTTTTGGAAATTCTTTTACGATATTTTTAGGATGACTTTGTTGGCAATCATAGGATTGGATCATATGCACTTGACTTTACAATAACTTATAATAAATAGGTAACTGATAATTGTTACGTTTTTCATAAAAATACAAGTATTCCTAAATAAATCTCCTTTAATTTTATTTTAATAGTCTTGTTATAATACCAAAATGTATGAAATATCTTAATTTTTGCTTTTTTGCAATCTTAAAATTATAACTTTCAATCTTGTAAGATACAATTATTACAATATTGTAGAAAATTTCTGAAAATAATTTTGTTCTTTTTATCCTCTCTCTAATTTTGTTACATTTCATTTTTCGTTTTCTATTAGCATTTTACTTATGCTAACTTATACTATAGCTTATTACTAACTTACCTAAGTATAAATATGCACATAAAAAAAGTTACAGCCCTTTGAAGTTACAAAATGAAAATCGATTTTGTCCAATATATCGAAAATTCCGCGAGATTTTTTATTGAAAATAGACATGTAGTATTTTTATGGCAGGAGCATCTCACAAAATAATTATAGTAAAATTTTGATACCACATAAAAATTTTATGGGGTGTTTTTTTTTGTACGTTCAAACTTTTGTGTACGTTCCAATTAAATTATTTTTGTGGTACCATTAGTTAAACACATTGTTTTTAAAACTTTTTTGCCTCTCATTACTTTTTCGAAAAGTCAGTTTTTATTGAGATATTTTGAATATTAGTTAAATCCACCACATATTTGTAAATATGGTTAAGTACGATTATGGAGACTTGGTAATCGTATGCAAATTTATTTATAATTTACATTTTTAGGCATATTTTGAACCATATTAAAAAAGAAGCCACATCTTGATAAAAGGTGCCTTATTGAAAAAATACTAAGAGACAAAAAAGTTTTAGAAACATTGTGTTTAACTAATGGTACCGCAATAATAGTTTAATTGAAACGTATACAAACATTTGGGGGGTGTAAAGGAATAAAACCCCCATAAAATTTTTATGTAAACATATTAAAAAAGAAGCCGCAACTCGATAAAAACTGCCTTATCGAAAAAATACTAAAAAGCAAAAAAAGTTTTAGAACAGTGAGTTTAAGTAATGGTACCACAATAATAATTTAATTGGAACGTACACAAAAGTTTGGGGGGTTTAAGGGAACAAAACCCCCATAAAATTTTTATGGGATGCACAAATTTCACTATAGTTTTTCTTTAAGATCTTCCTGTCATAAAAATGATACATGTCCATTTTCAATAAAAAATCTCTAATAGTTTTCGATATATTGGAAAAATCGATTTTCATTTTGTAACTTCAGAGGGCTATAACTTTTTTTATGTGCACATTTGTATTAAGGTAAGTTAGGTCCAATCGATCTATTTTTGGTCCCAGAATATGTGATTTAATTTATGGCCTGTATTTTTGTTACGCCCTTTATAACTAATATATACATTTTACAATAAAAGTTACATCAAATATTATTTAAAAAATTGAAAAAAAATTGTTTAAACAAATTTGATGTTGTATATAACAATTAGTTTATTTAAATAACGCCTATTCGCAATGTACGTAAAAAGCACATACAAATTAAAAATAGAAACAACGAAATAAATAATCGAGAACCAGAGATACAGCTAAGAGCTCCTTCCCCCCTGTCATCGCTATCCCAAGTTTCAACGCCGGCCGATTTTAAGGGCCACATTTTTAAACTTTGTGGACGATTTCCTTGAAAGGAAATGTTTTGTATACTTGGTAAGTTAAAACTTTGAAGTATGATCTTTCGAATGCGGCTAATTTTATTTCTTAATTGTTATAAACAAAGCTGCTGTGAATTAAAAAAAGAAGGGTGCTAACTTCGTCCCTAATTGTGCTAGGACAATTGTTTTTCTTTATAAATGTGTATAAAAATTCAGTCTTTCTAAATATGGAAAAATAATTTTTCTACATTTAACGGTTAAAAAGTTATTCTAATTGTTTATAAGCAAAAAATCGAAATGTTCTTGCAAAATTATTTTACACTATTTAAAATTATTTTTTGTCATTTTTTTTTTTAAATTAAGTTAATAGCATAAATCTTCTTCTTTCATAAACTGTCGGAAGTATTACTATAGTCTCATCGTTTTCTGACTTATAGTGTCGCAAAAAACATTATTTTGGGATAAACAAATTAAATAACTTTTAAACAATTTGACCAATTGCTTTGAAATTTAGAATATAATTTAAGCACCAGAAGTCTCAGCATTCTGTGAAATAAGAAAGTTCTAACTTAATTTTTACATAAGTTATGAACATTTATAAAATCTCAAAATTTATGACTTATTTTGCAATTTTCTAAGCAACAAATAACGATATAGATATGCAGCGAAAGCCATATTGAAGTTTTTTATACGATTTATTAGTTTCTTACTCTAGTCTGGGCTGATTATCGGAGAATAGGCCATTTTTGGGAAAAGTTATTTACCAGCAATTTTATTGCTGGAATCGAATTATAAGATCTTATATATTAATAATATAGGTATGCAAAGTCCTCAGATAGTGTGCTACTTTTTTTATAAACAAAATGGCGCCCGAAAATCGTGTTTTTTTCAATTATTGCTCTATAACTCCGAAGATTTTAACTTTACAACAAAAACACTCAAATAAAAATTCACCGTGATTAAATTCTGCATATAGACTTGTTTTTCCCGATCTGCTCCGACGAACATTTTCCTCGGAAAATGCGGGTTTTCCCAACAAAATCTTTAATTTTCAAATACAGTTTTAGATAAGTAATTATCTACCAATAATTAAATAATTTGGTGACTTAAAACCTTTTTTGGTTTAGATTATAGTTCCAGAAGCTGGTGCAAATTAAACGAATATTTTAGCAACAATTCAATTGTTAATTAATAATTTACGGTCGCAATAATAACCAAAATAATTATGATACACTGATCAAACTTTGAAATCTTATAAAGATGAGATGCCTATTTAATATTTTGTCGACAAAATATAATTTTTTTAGTTTTTTGCATAATCTTTAAATGTTTAAAAAAAATTGTTATAAACAAATTAACGTTTTTCAGAAAGTTTTTATTTTATTATAATTTTAAAAAATAGCTAAAATGCGCACTTCAAATATCTTGAAAATGAATGCTTTAAAACTTTTTTGCAACCATTTACAAAAAAGTTATGAAACAGCAAAGTAAACATACGATTACTACGGTGTTTATTATTATTTTTAATTCTTTCAAAGCGTAGAAGTGAGTTTAAAGGACAATCTAATTATTTACTAAAAAATAATGATTATCAGTTTAATGGTTATATTTTAATTAAAGATTATAAATATATTTTTTTGTAATTTACACGCGCGAAAGTAGAGTAATACAGTACTGTAGTAGCTAAAATTTTCACGCGGAGCGACGATCAGCCGCGCGACGTACACTTTTAATAAATAATGTATGCTGTGTGTTAGTCGCTTCGAGTGAACATTTTAGCTCCGACTCTGTATCAGGCCTACTTTTGCGCTAAAAATTACAAAAAAAGTATTTTTAATCTTTAATTAAAATATAACCATTGCACTAATTTTTGACATACTTTGTGAGTAATTAGATTGTACCATAGACTCACTTTTAAGCTTTGAAACAATTAAAACAAATTATAAACAACGGAGAAAATTTATATTTATTTTGCTGTTTCATAACTTTTTTGCAAATGGTTGGAAAATTTTTTTAAAGCATTAATTTTCAAGACCTATGAAATACGCATTTTAAGTATTTTTTAAAATTAGAATATAATAAACAGTTTCTGAGAAATGTTAATTTGTTTATAAAAATTTTTTTTAAACATTTAAAGATTATGCAAAAAAAATGAAAAAATTAGATTTTGTCGACAAAATATTAAATAGGCATCACACCTTTATAAGCTTTCTAAATTTGATCAATGTCTCATGATTATTTTTGTTGTTATTGCGACTGTAAATTGTTAATTACCAATTGAATTGTTGCTAAAATATTCGTTTAATTTTCACCATCTTCTGAATTTATAATCTATATCAAGAAATCTTTTATTTCACCAAGCTATATAATAATGGATAAATAATTACTGGCCCAAAAAAATTATTTGAGAATTTGAGATTTTGTTGGGAAAACCCACATTTTCCGAGGAAAATTTTCATCGGAGTAAATCGGAAAAGACATGCCTCTATGTAGAATTAAATTGGGGTGAATTTTTATTTGAGTGTTTCTGGTGTAAAGTTAAAATCTTCGAAGTTACAGAGCAATAATTGAAAAAAGTACGATTTGTCGGCGCCATTTTGTTTATAAAAAAAGTAGCACACTATCTGCGGACTTTGCATACCTATATTAATAATAAATAGGATCTTATAATTTGATTCCAGCAATAAAATTGCTGGTAAATAACCTTTCTTTGTACTTTACTAATTAGACCAGCGTATTATAACTATTTTTTTTTCAAAATTTAGAGATTATGCAAAAAAAAGAAAAATTTATATTTTGTCGATAAAATATTAAATAAGCATCTCAACTTTATAATCTTGAAAAGTTTGATCAATGTATCATGATTATTTTGGTTATTATTGCGATCGTAAATTGTTAATTAACAATTGAATTGTTGCTAAAATATTCGTTTAATTTTCACCGGCTTCTGGAATTACACTCTATACCAAGAAAGATTTGATGTCACTAAGTTATTTAATTATTGATTAATAATTACTTACCTGAAACTTTATTTGAAAATTAGAGTTTTTGTTAGGAAAACCCGCATTTTCCGAGGAAAATTTTCGTCGGAGCAAATCGTGAAAAACATATCTCTATGCAGAATTTAATTGCGGTGAATTTTTATTTGGGTGTTTTTGTTGTAAAGTTAAAATCTTCGAAGTTATAGAGCAAAAATTGAAAAAAATACGATTTGTCGACGCCATTTTGTTTATAAAAAAAGTAGCACACTATCTGCGGACTTTGCATACCTATATTATTAATATATAGGATCTTATAGTTCGATTCCAGCAATAAAATTGCTGGTAAATAACTTTTCCATGAATTTTGCTAATTAGCCCAGAGTACTCTCAAATTTGTTTAAAACGCTACACTTTTTAGTAATAGACGAAAAAAGCGAAAATTTAGCGTTTTTGATCTTCATTTGTTTATAACTATGTATATCATCAAAATCGGCTGCAGGAAACATATAGGTTAATAATATAGATGTCCATACTACTCAAAAAATTTGGTTTCGGCCTGGAGGGGGATGTGTCACGAGAAAAATCTTATTTCTCTGGACTAGTTGTATTTTATGTATTCTTATATTAACATTATTTAACATAAGAAATGCTGATCTTTTGTTTATTATTCCAATTGTAAAAACAAACTATTTAGGTACAAAATAACACAATATATATAATAATTCCAACTATGAAATTATTAAAGGACGAAACTAAAGGAAGTGATTCATAGGATAGGTACCGATATTTTTTATGGCTAAGTCGGGGTCGTAAACATGGGTAATAATACCTATTGTAAAATTTTAAGTGAATGCAGTCCGACAAATCCCATTGTGAAAATGTGAATAAGCAAATAACTGTAGGGAGGAGGTACATATCTTATTTACAATTCCCAAAAATTTATTGAAACAGTTATTCTTACGTTTCATAATTTCCGAGATGTTTAAATATCCACAATGTTAGACTTTCTTGTATTTGTTTATATTTAAATAAATTTTTAGGCCTGGATCCCGCGTGCCAAAAAAAAGTTGATTAATAACATGCTGAACATTTGTTAATAGCTTAACGGTGTTTAGTCGGACAAACTTTGATGTATGGGAACACTGGAACAGGGGAAGTTTTAATTGTGGAACTTATCATCCTGACAAGTTTATGATTGTGAAAACTAGCAGGGTGTATTTTAAGTTTATTTAGTAGGTAGCAAACTTTACATAATATATGAAAAAAAATTTTCCCTCAACCTTTACCGAAAGTATACTTTTTCTGACCTGATTGTAGGGAGCAAAGTCGTACTTTTCCTGCAAAAAGTAAGAAAACCATGTATTTAAACGAATATAGATGTATGCTTCACAAAATCAGTATGGTACATTCCATGTCAAATCACTCAGGCAAACAATTTTGGATCTCCGATTTGTCTGAAAATTGGTATATAGCTTCCGCGGGACGTAAACATACGATATTTAAGGTCAAAAAATCTTCTTCTTTTTTCTCAAAATGTTATTTTATGCGATTTTACAGTGATTTGGTGTTTATTTAAACAAATTTGCATTTTCTGTCGTAAAGTATCAATGAAAAACATAATATTTTAATAGAAAGGTCTCAAAAATGTCATTATATGGCATTATAACAAGTTATTTTGAATCAAAACAAGTTTTTGATCAAATTTTATAGTGTAAAAAACGTTAAAATACCGGCTTTTACATTTTCCTCCATTCCCAAAATACATCATCATCGATTTGGCTGAAAATTTGCCCACGGATAGCCAAAAAAAAGGACTTTAAGTGGTTAGAAGGATTTGAATTATATTACAATACCAAAAAAGTTACATGCAGTAATATCAGATTCAAAAGTATATATTAGTCCAGTCGGGATAGCATTTGACCTTGAATGCCGAGCTGCCCAAAATTTTATTTTTCTGATCTTTAGGGGAGTCAATAGTAGCCTAAATTTAAATCACGAATGAATTCTTCTGTTACGTTAGCCGCCATATTGATTTTAAAGGAGAACCTGTTTTGCTCAATATCTCCGCTATTTTTAACTTTTCGACAAAAATGGGAGGACCTGAAATTGTTCCAAATAAATCGTATTTACAATTATTACAATTTCTTTTTAACAATTTTTGTCGTGAGGTCGATATTTTCGAGTTAATTTTACTTACAGTAGACGCCTATATTTTTGACTATAATATTGCATGTAACTTTTTTGGTATTGTAATATAATTCAAATCCTTCTCACCACTTAAAGTAATATGTTTTGTCTATCTGAGGGCAAATTTTCAGCCAAATCGATTATGATGTATTTTGGGAATAGAGAAAAATGTAGAAAACGGTATTTTAACGTTTTCTACACTATAAAATTTGATCAAAAGCTTGTTTTGAATCAAAGTAACTTGTTATAATGCCATATAATGACATTTTTGAGTCCCTTCTATTAAAATATTATGTTTTCCATTGATACTTTACGATAAAAAATGCAAATTTGTATAAATTAACACCAAATCACTGAAAAATCGCATAAAATAACATTTTGAGAAAAAAAAGAAGAATATTTTTTGACCTTAAATATCTTATTTTTACGTCCCGCAGAAGCTATATACCAATTTTCAGACAAATCGGAGGTCCAAAATTTTTTTTGCTCCAAAATTGAGTGATTTGAAATGGAATGACCCGTATATAAAAGTAAATTTCTGATTTAAATCTCGTAACTCGAACAAGTTCTAATTTAAATCTCGTAACTTTTACTTCCCATTTCAACTAAGTACGTTGTATTTAAAATTTCTAGGCGTGAAATTTGTAGACGAGACTGTGAAGTTGATTTTGTAGACGAAAACGGCCAAATGTAAAATGATTTAAAAGTCTGCACTTTTTACGCGTTTTAATATTACGGCAACACTGCCTGGCTCGGGAATTACCGTATGGATACCTATTGGAGTATAAAGATGGACTGGGTTTGTATGAATCTGCTATCGGCTCAGGATTGTTAGAAATTTTTAGGTGATATATTTTTTTTCTACAAATCTTTTATTTGCAAACTATGTCAAGTATATATTTCATAATTCATTACGTCACATATCACCTAAGTTTAAATTTGAAAGATATACTCCTCTAACTCTATCAGAAATCGATGGCTCGGGATAACTGTTTTGTCTAATGGACTGACTTTGTACGAAGGATGTATATATATATATATATATATATATATATATATATATATATATATATATATATATATATACGTCTCCATATCAAGGCGAGATCCGACTAAATCGAGGACAACCCGAGATCCACCAATGGGAAATTAATTATTGGAGTATATTATTCATAACTATCTTTATAATTAACATATTAATCATGGCACACTTAGAGGGGAAAAGATTTTTGAACTTAAATTTTTCTGATAAATTTACAGCGAAACGAGATCCGTAGCTGAAAATGGAAGGGGAAGACTTATATACGGGATTTTAGATATTTACCGGTCAACTCGAGATCACACACTGATGCCAGCTCTAAAGAGTATTAGTCGAGCGACCAGAGCTCGTGTTGTATTGCATATTTCTTACGATATACAGACACAGAAGATAGATAATTTGCATAGTGGACGGAGTCAATGACGGCAGCAACACAGTTATCTCGAATTATTTATGTAACTTTTAAGTCGCTTTAAGAAGCTTTATCGCTCCTTTCGCGCCTTCAACGTCTACGGTAGTTTTCTTTAAATCTTTAATTTATTGTGTATAAACTATATCTACTACCCTCTTTAACTATAGCTATTTAGATTTGCCTTTCAGAAAGTCTCTTAATTAAGGGCGTGAAAAAAGAAAAATACTTCACAAATAATAACCATTTAATAATGATAATTTGCAAAACAATACTTTAAAACTATACATCACTATTCTTAAAAAACACTTACTACGAAACTAAAATGTAATTATTATATTCTTAAATAATACAAATTGTTAGAAAATAATTTAAATGATTGCTTGTTTTAAAAATACATTACAAAAAAGTACAAATTTTTATAATTATTAAAATTTAAAAAATAAAATAACTCAATTAGTCCAGAGATATAAGATTTTTCTCGTGACACATCCGCCTCCAGGCCGAAACCAAATTTTTTTAGTTGTATGGACATCTATATTAATAACCTATATGTTTCCTGCAGCCGATTTTGATTATATACATAGTTATAAACAAATGAAGATCAAAAAACGGTAAATTTTCGCTTTTTTCGTCTATTACCAAAAAGTTAAGCATTTTAAACAAATTTTAGAGTAAGAAACTGATACATCGTATAAAAAACTTCAATATGGCGTTCGCTGAATTTGTCTATCCTTATTGGTTGCTTAGAGAATTGCAAAATAAATCATAAATTTTGAGTTTTTATAAATATTCAGAACTTACGTAAAAATTAACTTAGAACCTTCTTATTACACAGAATGCTGAGATTTCTTCTGCTTAAATTATATTTTAAATTTCAAAGCAATTGGTCAAATAGTTTAAAAGTGATTTAATTTGTTTATCCCAAATTCATTTTTTTTGTAACGCTATAAGTCAGAAAATTATGGGGTTACAATAATACTTCGGACAGTTTATGAAAGAAGAACATTTATACTATTAACTTAATTAAAAATAAATGACCAAAAGTAGTTTTAAACAGTGTAAAATTATTTTGAAAAACGTGTCGATTTTTTGCTTACTTATAAACAATTAGAATAACTTTTTAACCGTTACCCGTAGAAAAATTGTCTTTTTATATTTAGAAAGACTGATTTTATACACATTTAGAAAGAAAAACAACTGTCCTAGGACAATTAAGGACGAAGTTAGCCCCCCATTTTTTAATTCACATGTTCTTGCAACATAATTTTGCAATATTTATCATTATTTTTTGTCATCTATTTTTAAATTAATAGTGTACATTTTCTTCTTTCATAAACTATCCTAAGTATTACTGTAGCTTCACCATTTTCTGATTTATAGTGTTGCAAAAAAAATTAATTTGGGATAAACAAATTAAATAACTTTTAAACTATTTGACCAATTGCTTTGAAATTTAGGGTATGATTGAAGCACCACAAGTCTCAGCATTTCGTTGAATAAGAAGATTCTAAGTTATTATTTACTTAAGTTATGAATATTTATAAATACTCAAAATTTATGATTTATTTTGCAATTTTCTAAGCAACCAATAAGGATAGACAAATTCAGCGAACGCCATATTGAAGTCTTTTATACGATTTATGAGTTTCTTACTCTCAAATTTGTTTAAAATGCTTAACTTTTTGGTAATAGATGAAAAACAAAAATTTACCGTTTTTTGATCTTCATTTGTTTATAACTATGTAAATCATCAAAATCGGCTGCAGGAAACATAATATAGGTTATTATTATAGATGTTCATACTACTCAAAAAATTTGGTTTCCGCCTGGAGGGGGTTGTGTCACCAACAGGATATTTTTTTCCTTATTTCTCTGAACTAAATATATGTAATTATTTGATAGTTAAAAATGGTTTTAAGCAAAATAATTTAAAAGATAAAATGAAACACACATAATTTTCAGGGTCAACTCCTAATCGCATGAAAATTTGGATTTAGGTTCTACTCATCCTCCACTTCAAAGTTGAACTTGTGCCGTTGATTGTTTTTACTTGGAGGGTGAAAAAATGTACGTTTAAAATAAGTCCGGAAATAGGTAAACTGACTAACTTTAAGCAACTTTTGTTCTATAGAGTTTTTTAACACAGTTGTACTAGAGTCACTTGCGACTAAAAATGTTTGCTTTTCAACAAAAAAAAAACACGCTTTTAGGCGGTTTTTGCAAATACTCAAAAATAAAGTATTTTATCGAAAAAATATTCTTGGGAAAAATGTAGGATATAAAAAAACGAAAAAATGGTATATTCTTAGTCTATAGAACGAGTAAAAGTAAATTTGTAGCTCATAAAAAAGACGCTCTTATCCTTCAAATTCCAAATCAAATATTTCAACGTGATATTACCAAAGAATTAAGCTCTTTTCCGGGAAAAACCCATTAAATTTTTTTAGTGTTTACAAAAAGCTTTATTATGTTTTATAAAACTTATATACGGGTAGGAAAGACAACGGAACGAATTTTCGAACGTTTAAACAAACGACACCCCAGATTTACCAATTTCTGGACAATTGATCCAAAGGCTGGATTCTAACAACGAAACAGTTGTGGATTTTCACGTTTTCAATGAGAGTCAGAATGAAAAAACATTAGTAACCTCGAGTATGATGGTTTGGGGAATTTGGCTGGTTATATCTGCATCTGCCATAAATTGAAGGACTCCAGTATTCAATCTGAAGATGTTTCAACGTAAATGTAAAAGAAATTGTTTCAATGTAAAAATGTGTAGAGACACTAACGGTAAAATTCTACATGACAAAAACTCGGTTCTTAATAGATGGACACAACATTTCACGAAAATATAAATATAAACGATATTGAAGCAGGTTACAACATAGAAAATCAACAAAATCTACATCATCAACTACACAGTGAAGGTGAAGACCCAACAAGAGAAGCAGTATCGAATGCCATCCTAAAACTCAAAGACAATAAAGCGCTGAATCTGTTCTGAACTGCATAAAAAAGGTGGTGATCATTTTCAGCAATCCATAAATTAATAGTACTGATATGGCAGAATGAACTGGTTCCAGAAGAGTGGCTAAAGGGAATAATATGTTCGTTGCATAAAAAAAGGTGATCAACTGGATTGTAACAACTATAGAGGCATTACTCTACTAGCATCTATAAAATCTTCGGAAATGTATTGTTTGAAAGACTGAAACTTTTCACAAAGGATATTGTTGGTCAATAATAATGCTGATTCACTGCTGGAAAGTCAACTATACATCAAATTCAAGCACATAGACAGATTCTAGAAAAGTCACTAGAATATAACATATGTAGATACCCACCATCTCTTCGTCGACTTCAAAGCAGCCTCTAACAGTGTTAAAAGAACTTCAATATACAGGGTGTAACGAAAATACAGGTCATAAATTAAATCACATATTCTGAGACCAAAAATAATTCGAATGAACCTAATTTACCTTAGTACAAATATGCACATAAAAAAAGTTACAGCCGTTTGAAGTTACAAAATGAAAATCGATTTTTTCGAATATCTCGAAAACTCTTAGATATTTTTTATTGAAAATAGACATGTACCATTCTCATGGCAGGAACATCTTAAAAAATAATTAATATGAAATTTGTGTACCCCATAAAAATTTTATGGGGGTTTTGTTCCCTTAAACCCCCCCAAACTTTTGTGTACGTTCCAATTAAATTATTATTGTGGTACCAGTAGTTAAATTCAGTATTTCTAAAACTTTTTTGCCTCTTAGTATTTCTTCGATAAGGCAGTTTTTATCGAGTTGTGGCTTCTTTTTTAATATGTTTACATAACAATTTTATGGGGGTTTTGTTCCTTTAAACCCCCCAAATGTTTGTGTATGTTACAATTAAACTTTTACTGCGGTACCATTAGTTAAACACAGTGTTTTTAAAAATTTTTTGCCCCTTTGTGTTTTTTCGAGAAGGCACTTTTTATCGAGATATTACTTCTTTTTTAATATGGTTCAAAATATACCTAAAAATGTAAATCTTAAATAAATTTTCATATTATTACCAAGTCTCCATAATCCTACTTAGCCATATACAAAATATGTGGTGGATTTGACAAATATTCAAAATATCTGGATAAAAACTGACTTTTCGAAAAAGTACCAAGAGGCAAAAAAGTTTTTAAGATATTGTGTTTAACTAATGGAGCTACAATAATAATTAAATTGGAACGTACACAAAAGTTTGGGGGGGTTTAAAGGAACAAAACCCCCATAAAATATTTATGGGATGTCCAAATTTCACTATAATTTTTTCTTAAGATACTACTACCATAGGAATGCCACATGTCTATTTTCAATAAAAGATCTCTAATAGTTTTCGATATATTGGAAAAAATCGATTTTCATTTTGTAACTTCAAAGGGCTGTAACTTTTTTTATGTGCACATTTCTACTAAGGTAAGTTAGGTTCAATCGAACTATTTTTGGTCCCAGAATATGTGTTTAAATTTATGACCTGTATTTTTGTTACACCTTGTATAATACAATGATTGACTTTGGGATCCCACCGAAGTTGGTTAAGTTGACCCAACTAACAATGCAAGATGTAAGCTCGTGCGTTAGAATTCAAGGAGAAAACTCGACATTCTTTGTCATTAATAATGGTCTAAGACAGGGGGACGCGCTGGCATGTCTCCTCTTTAATATTCCTTGGAAAAGGTAGTGAGAAAATTAAATATTAGAATGAATGGAACTATTTTTAATAGATCGACGCAAATTCTCGCATTCGCTGACGATATAGTTATAGTGGGCAGACGTGTGAGAGACATGGTGCAGTGTTTTACAAGACTTGCGGACGCGGCAAGTGAATTAGGACTTGTGGTAAACGAGGAAAAAACCAAATATATGTTGGTTTCTAAAAACTCCCGAAATATCGAACAGAGAATTCAAATTAACGACCATACCTTTGAGCAAGTCAAGGAATTCACATATCTTGGGTCGTTAGTAAACTCAATAAACGCGACAAGCGACGATATAAAAAGACTCATAGCAATAGCAAACAGAACTCTACACGGTCTCTAGAAACATTTAAAAAATAAAAATATAACGCGTGCAGTAAAGCTCAATATATACAAAACCTTAATAAGCCGGTTTTGATATATGGGGCTGAGACGTAGACCTTATCTCAAAATGATGAAAGACTTCATGGTATTTTTGAAAGAAAAATTCTTAAAAAGATTTTTGCGGCCGTAAATGACAATGGGCTATGGCGTCGAAGATACAACTTTGAACTGTATTAGTTATACACCGATCCAGATATTGTGAAATTCGTTAGAAGAAAGTGCAGAGACTTAGATGGGCTGGACAGATTTCTAGAATGCCAGATCACGAATACACTAAGAAATTAACCTTTTCAAAACCAGAGGGCACAAGAAGTAGAGGACGACCACGAAAAAGATGGATTGATGATGTAGAAGAAGACCTAAAGATTTTAGGAGTCAGAAGATGGAAGGAAGTTGCCTGGAATCGACAGGAGTGGCGACTTCTTTGCGAGTAGGCCAAGATCCACAACGGATTGTCGAGCAACGTATGATGATGATGATGTTTCAACGTACATGTGGGTTGATCATTTGAGTGAGTGTGGTTTATGTAAACCATCAGACAATTTCTTGTTATATATTAAGCAACTGGAGACAATTTTTCGTTCCACAAATAGTGGTTCCATTTTGTTATTTTGCCGATTTAAAGCAATATTACCTTTTAATACTAGAATACCTCGTAATTTAATCGTAAAATGTCAAAATGCTTAAAAATTAAAGACAAAAATGTTATGCGATAAAGTAACCATTGACCTGCCCAAAAAGGACGCATATGACTGGTACTAGAATTTCACAACTGAGGAAATCGATTTATTTCTGGAAGATAAATAAACATATCGGTTTTATTTTTTCTAAATAGTGTTTTTTTGAAAAAAATTTTTCAAATTCAACAAACGGAAAATTTTCAAATCGATTTTTCTACAAAAGGGTGCATCCTACTGACTTAAAATAAGAATACCTTTTAGTACTAGAAAACCTTACAATTTAATAACCCAATGTCAAAAATGCTTAAAAGTTAAATCCAAAACAGTTATGCGATAAAATAACGGATGCCCTACCCAAAACGAGCGCCTATGGCCCGTACTAGAAATTCGTAGTTGATGTAATCGATTTATCTCTGGAAGATAAATGGCGTACCAGTTTTCGTTTTTCTAAATAGAAGTGTTCTGGAGAAGCTCCCTTAGTAGGCATTTTCGGACTAGGAGAATTGGGTTAAATTGTCTTAAAATTATCTGGGTATTCGTTTGTCGGGAGAGTTTCTGGACACTCTGTATATTGAAAAATATTCCCTTGGAATCTTAAGTACGTGAACAACATAGTTGGTCCCTTAATTATAAATGATATGCAAAAAAGTTTTGTAAACTCTCTTTTAAATTGAACGCGGTTAGCTTTATTTTGTAGGTCTTTTAAAAGCGATTAAGTTTTTGACATTTTTTGAAAAACGAACAGTGGAGAAGATATGTGAAGAAAAATTGTAAAAAAATAATACTACAAATAAACAATGTTCCCGAAATTTGTTAGACTTCGACTACTTACCAATGTGTTCTACGTAATTTTTACTTAAAATCATCTAACCCCTAAAAATTTCATCAAAACGACTAGACGATTTAGCTATTATTATCGATTCAAACAAAAGTTGTGTATTTTTAACTCTAATTTTCAACTATTTAATTAAAAATAAAGGTACCAGTTGAAAATTCAAAGTTGCTACACCCATCGCGTTCGCAGACAGATTAAGAACCCTGCTATTGCATAAGTATAGAGATTTTTAAAAACCATTAAAAAAGCCTCCCCAAGTTTTTTCCATACGACGTCTAGTTCTCGAGATATTTGAGAATCGCCTTTCTTAACAGAGCCCTTTAATAATGTAAATATTCTTATTCAAGCTACAAATAAGCCGAGGGAGAGAACTGACCGTAAAATTAATTTGCGATGTTTCCAAATTTATCGGATCTCGGGTTGTCGACAAAATGTATATATAGCATATACACATCGGATACCGAGGGAGAGAACTGACCGTAAAATTAATTTGCGATGTTTCCAAATTTATCGGATCTCGGGTTGTCGACAAAATGTATATATAGCATATACACATCGGATAGCTCGCGCTGCCCCCTAGAGCAGACTTAGTGGAACTACTGCAATATAAAAATGACCAAAAGGAGTGCAAAATGAGGTCCAGACAAAAATCGATTTCCTATATATATATATATATATATATATATATATATTACTTTACGACTATTAGCCAATGATTTTGCTTATTTATATTTATATATATATATATATATATATATATATATATATATATATATATATATATATATATATATATATATATATATATATATATAAAGGTTGCAGTCATTTGGCATCACCAAGAAATACTATCATTTTCGAATTTTAATTCGTGTATGTTTGTTGAGCGCATTTTTTAACGCCCTGTATCGTTCTCAGTTTTCTAAAATTTTAATTTTAAAAATTTAAATTATATACAAAAATTTTTACACTTCATAACCATTTTGACTTCCACCACATAAAAATGTGTATTTCCCATCATTTTGCCGCTTTTCGACGTTGCCACGAGTTAAAAATACCGATCTTTTGAGGACAGGTAGAAAAGGTCTATTGTAAACTTAGAGGATGGAATATTTTGGTAAAATATTCCATCCTCTCAGATTATAAACTACATAAAAGGTAGGTTCTTTACCTGTTCAGCTGGATTACCAAGCAAGGGTCTAAATATTTTACGAGTTGAATTGTGTTTATTTGATTTCATCTGTTAAATTAAAATTTCTCATACCGACTTAAAATATTTGTTTGAAAAATTCATTTTATATTTTCGTTTAATTTACTTAGGGTTTTTGGTCAGAATTTTTAAGAAACGCTTGGTTTGACATAAAATTTGGGACACGTACCTATAGCTAATATGTTAAAGAAAAAAAGTGATATTGTGCCGATATGTGCTTTTGATCTGGAGGTGAGTTTCGTCGGTTATAGGGTATGAAAACAAATACGTTCAAATAAGTCCGGAATTGGATAAACTGACTAATTCTAAGCAACTTCTATTTTATAGCGTTTTTCACTAAGTCAATACTTTTAGAGATATTTGCGAGTGAATATGTTCATTTTTCAACAAAAAAAAACGTTTTTATACGGTTTTTCGCAAATAACTCAAAAAGTAGGTACTTTATTGAAAAAAAATTAGCAAATAGTAAATATAGCTTATAAAAAAGTGAAAAAATGGTATATGTGTCAGGTCTGTAGACCCAGTAGAAGCAGAGTTATTGCTAAGCTTTGTTTTAAAACCAAGAGGAGTAGGTAAACTAAATGGCAGATTCACACCCAAGAAAGTCACTAGAAATATCATCAGATAAATCTTCTTTTTTGGTTGATCATATCGGCCTTTGACGGTAATCTTGACTAAAAATCTAAAAATAAAAGGAAGAACGCAGAAAATACAAAAATTGCTGATAAAATAAATAAACTGACCTATGAAATGCCAATAGTGTCAAAATTTGATATGAGTAAAATTGCCTGAGGTTGTACCAATTACAAACAAGGTGTACGGCGCGGGAAATTTGAATGACTCCTCTTGTTTAAAAACAGACTATAGTGAAAAATAAGCTCTAATATCTCAAATTCCAAATCGAATATTTTAACGTGAAATAAAAAAAATGAAACACTTTTCTGGGAAAACTTATTACAACTTTCTTAAAGTGTTTAAGAAAACGTTTATTTTTATTTTTTTTTTAAGTTTCCAGCAGCAAGAGTAAGCAGGTTACGCTCAAAATACAGTTGTTCCTTTTTTTTGGTTAAAAATATTCTAAAAACTCCCTCTAATTAACAGCCCAAATGGAATTAATCGTTACCACTTCACAAGTAACTTTATGTATTGTTTGTGTTTGTAAGTTTCATCAGTTCAAAGTGCTTATTTGTGGAAAAATTTGGTTTTAAAGTAAATTTTTTTAAATCTTTAATTTTGAAAAAAAGACTTTTGTCAAAATAACTTAAAAATTATTAGTGATACCAAATATCTTAAAGAGTAAAAAATGTAGGTGTTGCTTTTTTAAATATTTGGAATTTTTTGATTTTCTGGAAGACAAAAATTGGTTAAGATATGGCTGTTCAAAATTTGCATATACATACTCGTGACTAGTGATTCGTTCGAGGCCTTTCAACAAAACCCCTTTCAAAAATAAGCATTTTGAACCAATGCAACTTACAGATCATATACAGGGTTTCCCCGAAAATAGTGCGTTCCTTAAAGGTATAGATAGAAAGCACAATGTAGAGCAAAAAAGTCTTATAACATTTTATTCTAAATTCAGCCGTTTGACCAAAAAACGAAAATACATTTTGATATGCAAATTGATACTCAATTAGTAAATAAACAAGGGGTCCCACTAGATTAAATTTCACAGTCACAGGTTCTTCTACGCCATGTTGCCAGGTCATATAAATTTATGAAAATAAAAATTTACTCTTATGGAGAACAACGTAATTTTTGTTGAAACGGTTAACTTTAGGAAAAAATGTTACAACACCTTTTTGTTCTAAATTGTGTATTATATCCACACCTTAAAGGAACGCACTATTTTCGGAGACACCCTGTATAAACAATACATTTATCTAAAGTAACGTGTGAAGCGGTAACAATTAATTTTCATGACTTTCTTTTGCCAAAAAAAAAGGGAACGATTTTATTTTCAGCGTAACTTGCTTACTTTTCACGCTAGAAACTGTTTTAAAAACACCAAAAAAAATTTTTTTCAACACTTTAAAAGAGTTATGATGAGTGTTTCCCGAAAAGTGCTTTATTTTTTTGGTTAT
This sequence comes from Diabrotica virgifera virgifera, assembly GCF_917563875.1. Classification (NCBI taxonomy): domain Eukaryota; kingdom Metazoa; phylum Arthropoda; class Insecta; order Coleoptera; family Chrysomelidae; genus Diabrotica; species Diabrotica virgifera. The sequence goes on from NC_065448.1 coordinate 120,466,767, forward strand.
TTTACGTTGAAATATTCGATTTGGTATTTGACGAATAAGAACCTATTTTTCATTAGCTGCAACCCTGCTTCTACTGGGTCTACAGACCTTATACTGACACCTCTTTTTCATAAGCTATATTATTGCTAGGAATATTTTCTTCGATAAAATATGTACATACTTACTTTTTGAGTTATTTGCGAAAATCCGTCCAAAACGTGTTTTTCTATGAAAAATAAACATATTCACTCGCACATACCTCGAAAAGTATTGACCTAAAACTTTTATAGAACAAAATTTGCTTAGAATTAGAATTAGTCAGTTTATCCACTTCCGGACTTATTTTGCACGTATGTTTTTTCACCTCCAAGAAGGGGTGAAAGTCACATCCAGGACAAGAGAACATATCGGCATAATCTCACTTTTTTCTTTGGCATTTTAGTTACGTGTGTGCCAAATTTTATGTCAATCCAAGCGGTTCTTTAAAATCTGGAGGTTTTGCGATATTTTATCGTGAGTGAATGGAATAATAATTATTACAACGGCAATTATTGCCGTTGTCACTTTTAGATAAGAAGTCATTATCACAATGATATAGTCAGGTTAACTGAATTGTATAATTATTGTTTTTATCATTAAATGTGAAAACCTAGAATTATCCATGTCTGTCCGTCAATAAACACAACTCGTCTATTAGTAGGACAGAAAGAATGACAAATAAGGTGTCAAATGAAAGCCTATAACCAAAATATGATATTACATGTGAGAAGTTTGACCTCGGACTGCCTGTTCCAGAGTTGCAACCGAAAGTACTGTTTTAAATTCGTCGAAATAGTACAAACTATTGGTCAACACGACTAAGAAAGACCAGAACAAATACATACTTCCGGTTTCATGCCTGTCTGTTCGTCCATATCTGTAGGTGAACAAAATTCATCCGTCATATCAGCTGACAAAAAGTTACACGAAGGGTTCAAATATCGACTACCGGTTCAACTTCCGGTCACTTTTTGTGAAAAATTAGAACTTACGATGTCCAATTGCTTGTTACAATTTTTTTTATAAGTGTTCTACTCTATCTATTCTGACTTTTCATTAACTTACTTAGATCACATATAATTTAATACAGTTTTGATGTCAGGGTCTTCAAAATTTATGTGGTGAGTTCCGGTATGTGATGAATGAAAAACGACTCCATAAGCAGAAGAAAAAAGTGTTCTCAAGACCTAAGACAATACATCGACTCACAAGAGCGTTGTGACAGTAGCAAAAATTCGAGTTGGGGTTCTAATTACTTTCTCATGCGGCTTACTCTCCTGACTTGGCCCCCTCCGATTATTAAGTGTTCCCAAATCTGAAGAAATGATGGGCGAGTCACAAAGTTTCACAAAAAAGCGAATATTTCGCGAAATGAACGTCAGATCGAAAAACTAAAAAATGCGTGTTCAATATTTTTCAAAAGTCTATCGAATGATACCAAAAACGAACCCCCACGGAAAGGGGTGAGGAGTAAATTAAAAATTTTAAATACGAACCCTGCGATATTTCGCGAAATGAACATCTGAGTGCCAGTGTGTGCTTTTTTTCTGGGGATGAGTACCACCCCCTTCTCGAGTGTGAAAAAATATAGGTCCAAATAAGTCCGTAAGTGGATAAACTAATTAAATTCCTTGTAACTTTTGTTTTTAGATGGTTTTTCGCAAATAAATCAAAAAGTAAGTATTTGATCGAAAAACTATTCCTAGCAAATATAAAGCTTATAAAACAGTAAAAAAAATGATGTATGTATGAAGTCTGGACACACAATAAAAACAGAGTTGGAGCTAATCAAAAGTTGGTTCTTATTCGTCAAATTCCAAATCGACTAGTTCAACGAAAATGTCCAAAAAATAACGCACTTTTCGGGGAAAACCCGCCACAAATTTTTTAAAGAGTTTAAAAAAAGTTTTATTTTTGTTATATAAAAAGTATCTATTCTATCACCATCAGCATCAAAAGTAGACCGGGCAGTATCGTCGCCCCCGCTAGCGAAATTATTCCGATTCGATTTTTTTGCACAAACTTACTCAAAAAGAGGTCCTTATAACATATCCAAAGGGTGCCGGGCGGTGCATTGGTCGAAAAATTGTTTAAAAAATTTTTTTGAAACAAATTCACAAAAACAATTTTTTCATTTCGAACAATTTTTTTTTAGATAACTTGTGTCATTCTGGGCAAAAAAGGTGTCTTGCCATTTTTGTTTAAAATTGATTGTTGTCGAGTTATATGCGATTAAAAATTTGAAAAATGCGAAAATGGCCATTTTTAAGTCTTAATAACTCGATTAAAAGTTATTATTATGAAATTAAAAAGTGAGCAGATCAAGTTTCAAACCCTTGCTTCAAGGTCCTTAAGAGATTTTTGTCATTATTTTATTACAAAGCTGTTATTTTTAATTATTAATAATTAGCGCTATAGTCCCGGATTTATCGTCGCCCCTGTTAGTGAAATTATTCCGATTCGATTTTTTTGCACAAACTTACTCAAAAAGAGGTCCTTATAACATATTCACAAGGTGCCGTGGTCGAAAAATTGTTTAAACAATTTTTTAAACAAATCCACAAAAATAATTTTTTCACTTTGAACAATTTTTTTTTAGATAATTTTGGACATTCTGAACAAAAAAGGTCTCTTGTCAATTTTCTCTAAAATTGATTTTTGTCGAGTTATACGCGATTTAAAACCTGAAAAATGCGAAAATGGCCATATAACTCGACAAAAATCAATTTTAGAGAAAAATCTCAAGATACCTTTTTTGCTCAGAATAACCCAACTTATCTAAAAAATCGTTCGTAATGAAAAAATTATTTTTGTGAATTTGTTTAAAAAATTGTTTAAGGTGATACAGTAGCGATCAACAGGTAGCCAAAACGCGTTCCAAGATTGCGGCTGTAATTTTGAATATTTTTTCAAGATATTTGGCACACGTATCCGTAATATAATAAAGAATGGCGGTACAGAGCCCAATTTGAAAAATATATTAGGTAATATTTGAAAATTATTCTGTAATTAAATACAATATTAAAAAAACGAGCCTGTACCGCCATTAAGAAGAACAAAAAAATACACTTTCTTCAAATAAACTTTTTTATCCGATGCCTAGATTTTGTGTCATTTTGGAACTACTAAAATGTTTTATTTCATTAGTCCAAAACAAAATTTAAATTTTTTAATTCGACAAAATATTTCCACGCACAGGCTGTGGTCTGTATTAATTCGAGAACCAAGAGAGACAGCTCATTAACCGCCTTTCATTTTTTCTTAGAAAATAAACGATCTCTACACAAAGTACTTATAGGATAATACGCCGCCGTTATGAAATGATTGTAGGATGTTAAAATGACGAAGGATGTTTTACCCGGAAATCCGAATTTTATATACTTTTGTTATATTTAATACCCTAATAGCACACGACGTCCTTTGGACGTCCAAAATAGGTCAATTTTTGGTCCTAACGTCCATGGACCATAAACGGACGTCCTTTGGACGTCCGAAGCTGGACGTACTTCGGGTGTACTAAATATGTACGTCCTTTGGACGTCCGGCGTTGGACGTCCGGCGTTGGACGTCCTTCAGGTGGACTAAATATGTACGTCCTTTGGACGTCCGGCGTTGGACGTCCTTCGGGTGGACTAAATATGTACGTCCTTCGGACGTCCGGTGTTGGACGTCCTTCGGGTGGAATAAATATGAACGTCCTTTGGACGTCCGTACTCGGACGAAATACGGACCTTTTCCATTCGTCCATATTGGACATATTCTACCAATAAGGGGATTAAACAGAAAAATTATTTAATAAAATATTAACTTAATTATGTTAATAAAATAGTTTAAATGGAAAAGATTATAAATCATATTTAATTCAAAACTGTATATGTAGTTTAATATCTAATACATGTTTTTGTTTTTATGTAAAGTGTGAAAATCTGATCGGTAAATTAATCGTTATGTCCACTCTACATCAACAATAAATTGAACAAGAAATTGACTAAGTTATTCAAGGCCAAATTTGACGAGTACAAAATGTATGATTTGTAAAAGAAAATGAAGGAATTTGATGAAATAGAACAATTGGATATGTTTTATTTTGTCAAATTTCTTTATTTTCTGCTTATTCACGGCAAAATTGGAAGTAGAATTGAGTTTTGTATAAGCCAAATTTGACCTTGAATAACTTGTCGTCAATTTGTAAAGTGGACTTTATAATGTTTTATTATTCCCGTTACCAAGATGATAGAAGTTTGGTGGTTAAATCTAATAAGCAAAAATATAATTTTTATCAATGTATCCTTACTACAGATGAATATTGAGAGCATCTTTTTGAAGTTGAGCGTACGTGTGCCCAAAATAGGTCCAGTTTTAGTCCTAATGCGGATGGACTATAAATGAACGTCCTTCGGACGTCCGACGTTGGACGTACTTACGTGTTGAATAAATATGAACGTCCTTTGGACGTCCATTGGACGTCCGTGCTCGGACGTCCGTTGGACATTGACATCGATCCGTGAGCGTCATCTGCAAAGAAGAAAATCACAAGCCAGGACAACCAATCCCAATAGTGAGTATTTCAAACTTTTGTGTTGTGTTGTCAAAAGTTTATTTAATTATTTATGTTTTTCCTTACATACTTACATATTTTTTCAAGCTTTTTGGTATATTTTTCATATTTTTTACTATATTTCGATAAAAAAAATTCTTCGCAGTTTTATCCTAATCAACATCATCATCATTCTATCCAAAAAGGCAAATCGCCAAAATCGCAATTTTATCATAATATGATATGTATATTTGCATTTTACCACATTTTTTCGATGTTTTGAAACATTTTTGTATATCTTTTGTGTATCTATCTATATTTTGTATATCACCCCTCCTCGGGGTGAAACTCACCCCCCAAATTCACATACTAATTTGTAAGTACACATACTTTGTAAGTATGGAATAAAGGTTGCTTAATATTAATCAGTTTATCGAAGTCCGGACTTATTTTGAACGTTTTTCACCCCAGAGAAAGAGTGAAACTCACCCCAGGGCAATAGCACACATTGGCACAATATCACTTTTTTTCTTTGGCATGTTAGCTATGCGTATGCCAAATTTCATGTCAATCCTTTAAAATTTACAGCAAAAACCATCAAAGAATGTAGTAATACTTGTTTTCATGAAGTCGGTGATAGAGTTTGACAAATCTTTATGGTTGTTAAATATCTTTTAATTTGTGTATTCGATTTTTAAAGGTAGGTACTATATACGTCCATTTGGCACAATAAAAAATAACCTTCGACCGGTACATATTGCTTGTATCGATGCTCGGTGCATTGTTCAGTCATAAATTTTACCTGTCCCTATAGCGTCGGCCGTCGGTCGGGTCCTATTGTAAATTATTATAATAATAGTCCGTCTCGGTATTTTATTATTTCTGTCATAAGTATCTCTGTGGAAATGCAAATGCTGCTTGTAACATCCCAAAAACCAGCTCTACTATTAATTGTACTCGTATAAATAAGTGTATAATATGTACCTACCTATACTCTGTCCGCAATTTCTTAAGAGCTCAGTACAGGCACGTACAAGTTTAACCCTCATTAGTGGGCTTAAATACAGAGAGGGTAGGCAAAATGATTTATAATAACGGAATCCAACCTAAAACTGGCAGTTTAAGATGTTTTCGACTAACCCACCTTGTATCTGAAGGAATACAATAGACCTGTAAAAGTTAAATCGGATTATTTAGGTATATTTTGGGTGCAGATGATTGACCAGGGCCGTAGAGTATATAATTAAAACATTTTTTATTTAAACTAAATAAATATATTTTTTAAACGGTAACTACGTATATATATAGTAGGTAAATTGTATTTTTGTTTTAATAAAATTTCTATATTTTATTCAAAAATAAACAATTCAAAAATAAAAAGTTACTTGCAATTTGTAAAACATATGTACATTTATTTAATTAATACCTATTTTTAAATTATACAAATTAGTCCAATCATTTGGTAGTTTTACCTGGAAAGTTTTCCGGGAGTTTTGAAAATTGGTAATTTAATGGATTTCGGTACCTTATATGCTACCTTGTATCCTTGCTACCTTGTATCTCCGCCGCCATGTTTAAAAAATGGCGCCTAATAACAGTGTTTTGGGAATATCTTCTTTTTGACGCATTTTACGAAAAAACATTTATGTAAAAAATTAAACTAGAAAAAATTTCCCACAATTTACATAATTTTAATTTTTTCATAAAATTAATCGTATTTGGCGTACGAGCGCTGCAAAATATATTTCAATAGACGTTTTGAAAAAAAAACTCATTGGTAGAGTAAGCGGCGCGTTTTTTTTATTGTGGTTTCCCCTGTAGGCCTAATCCACATATGATGTATTTATTAATTTACAAATTTAGAGCAATCTCCTTCGTTTTGCAGTTCCTGATATACCAGGAACGACTTCGTCCTAAGCATCGATCGAGATATCGCAGACCGAAATTTAGTAGGACATTTTTTCTAGTTTCATTTTGTGCATAAATGATTTTTTCGTAAAATGCGTCGGAAAGGATGTCTGTTATTTGGCGCCACATTTTCAATATGGCGACGCGAGCGGCGGAGATACGACGTAGCAAAGTTGAAATTCAAAAAGAGCATAAAATCCACAAAATAACCAATTTTTAAAACTCCCGGAAAACTTTCCAGGTAACTCACTTTTTTTTTCGACTATATGACTAAACTAAATTAGGATTACAAAACTATTCAAATTCAAAATAAACAGGATCATCTTCGGAATCCGAGTCGTCTTGCAGGTTAATAATTATCGGTTGTATCTCTACAGTCGCATCAATTATGTTGTCAAGATCCCACATTTTTTGTTCTTCTTCCATTACATGTCTTACTGCATCTCGCCAGTTTTGTTCTGTAATATGTCCTAAAGACTCATATAACAATTCACGCACAGCTTGTATTTTATATGATGTATTTTTTTCTAGCCACATAACCTTTCATTTTGGGCCCAAATGAGTTTAATTGGATTTATTTCACAGTGGTAGGGTGGAAGTCTAAGGACTGTGATGTTTCGCCTTTCCGCCATTTTGTCAACTACATATTTCTTGTACTTAGATTTGTGTTGCCGGGCAATTTTTAAAAGTTCCGCTTTAACCATTCCATCTTCGTAAGTCAGAGACTTATTCCTCAGGCAGTCAAGGACATCTTGTTTCTTCCACGCAGTCGTTGGAAGTCTTTCTACTAGTCTTGAATGATAAGGTGCATTGTCTAATACTATAATTGAATTTGGTGGTATATGTTCAATCATCTGCTCAAAATACTCTTCGAAAACATCAGCTGTCATCTCCTCGTGATAATCTTTTGTGCTTTTGGATTGAAATTCCAACAAATCGTCCCTAAGAAATCCTTTTTCACTGCCAAGTTGAGAAATTATTAATCTACTATCTTTACCAGAGGGTGGGGAAATACTAGTAGACCAACCTTCTATAAACGCTTGCCTGGAGCTTAATATATTTTTATCTGACCAAATTTTTGTTAGAGTATGACCTGCATTTACCCAAGTTTCGTCCTGATAGTAGATTGGCCTTCCTTCAGCCCGGAATTTTCGTATGGATCTTAGATAATGTCTTCTCCAACATATTATCTCTTCGCGGTCAATCAAAACTGATTTTCGGTCTGATTTCTCCCACCGGAAATTTAATTCTTTTAAAACTTCCCACAGTTTGGTTCGTCCGATATTAGGCAAATCAGGATCGTCTTTAACTTCTTGTAAAATTTTGTTAAGGTTGGGTATTTCCTTTTTGAAAAAAAATCCGTGAATTTTCCTTCGAATAATATTTTTGGCAAATTCATTAATTTCAACAGGCTTTTTCCCCTCTTCAAGTGTTCATTTGTGTTTAGGTTAGTTATACCTTGTTTTTTTCTTTCTGATAGGAACCTATATATTGTTAACGCTGCTACGAGCGTCGTGTTGGCACAACTCTCGATTATGTTCCGAACAGTGTTTGTGGGATTCTGAAAAACCAGAGCATCGTGAACGTTCAGAACAATAGTCTTCTCTCTTGGTGAATAGACAGACTTACTGACTGTACGCAATAGCACCGGTGTAAAACTTGATGACGTTGATGATGATGAAGCCATCGCAAGCAATAACAAAAACAAGCCCGAACGAAAGGTAAGTATATGTTTGTAGGAATATGGAAAAAAGAATGTGTGTGTACTTTGTACGTACGTATTATATAATTTCAACGAAATAAATAATATACTTAACAGGTTAGTTGTATTTTATTTAAGTATTAAACTAACTTTCTTACCTACCACTTTCAAAAATTTTTTATTAAAACAACCAAAAATTAAAAAAAAATATGAATCATCCGGGACCTCTCGATCTCTGGTTCAATGCTCTACTAACCAAGCTATCGAGCCCCTTGTAAGTAACCAGTAACGTCTCGGATATAATTACACAACACGGTGACAAATAGATCAAGTGAAGTATAAAAATGTTATACCTAGATATTTTATTATCTTACTACCGACGAAGACAAATCCAAAGACACAAAAATTATAATAAATAATACATTTACTAAAAACACTAATATATTCTTTTAATGACTTATTTGCGCTGATATATACATACCTATCTTGAAAGATTAGCAACGAACTACATACTGTCTGTATGCGCCTGCGCCAGGGAATTAAAAAATTTCACTCACGATCGTAAAGAAGTATAACTTCAAAAACACTACTCACGCACTGCACAAAATTCGCAAAAGAAATTAATATTCGATTAAATGCGGTCAAAAACGTACTAAACAAAAAAATTGTTTTCGTTCCTAATAACACCCTTTCAATTCAAGTTTCGAATATAAACTAAGAGGCGAGGCCAAAGCGCCAAAGACGGTATCTCTATACCTTTCTTCAGCTTCAGGTATGAATTCCAAAGGTATTGCATATTATTGTACTTGTACAGAAGTCAAAATTTTAAGTTTCTTCATAAGTCACGTCTTAATATTAAATAATGTACATTGAAGGTTTAGTATTGAAATATGCAAAGAGATCTCTAAAGATAATCTTATTTACAAAATTTGTAACGGTTAAATTATCAAACATTAGCGTTGAACGTTTTAATTTTTTTTTGCTAAGTAAATAATTATTAAAAACGTTATTTTATTCAAAATAGAATATTGATAAACATTTTGATTTTAAACACATTAATAAATACCTCAGGAACCTCCGCCTATGATTTTACGACACTTACGGCCGTTTTATGGCATTGACCCTCATTTCGTGCTCTTAACAAATTGCGAACGGAATATACTTATTTATTGTATTCATTTATAGACCTGGATCCCGCGTAATAAAAAAAGTTGATTAACAGCAAGCTGAAAATTTGTTAATAGCTTCACGGTGTCTAGTCGGACAAACTTTGATGTACGGGAATACTGGAACCGGGGAAGTTTTAATTGTGGAACAGGTTAAAAACTTGGAACATCAGACTACCGAAAACGTTCCATGTATTTTGTCGGACAGAACTTCCAATTGATTTGTTACCATTTCATTAAACTCTTATGCAAAAATCAGACTGCGTACCAGTCTACTTTTATTCTCTTAATATTTTTACTTAAAAAAAGTGTACTACAATCATCTCGCTAAACTTAATATAACTGTTTTCGAGATAAACCCATTTTAAATCTGCGATATAACATAATTTTTTGCATAATATTGTAGTTAAATCCGAAAAATCAACTTAAAACCATAATAATAATTGTGCCAATTCTCATTTATGTCATTTATATTTTTGGAGATTTTTATGGTTTATAAGTTATTTTTCGAGTTTAGCGAGACGAATGTAGTATATATTTTTTAAGTAATAATATTAAGAGAATAAAAGTTTTGATTCGAAAAGTATATGTACTGTAGAGTTCCCTCAGCGATGTGATATAATATTATTACAGTATAGCTCCCCGTGCATGACAAGCTTATGGAGGTAGCCCATATAGCCTAGGCTATAATATTATTAAAAAAATCACTTAGATGGGACAATGGCTTTAGGAAATTCGAGACATCAAAAATGGCCCATTTTTAAGGTGGTGCGTTAATTTCTTGGAGAAATGTAATTATAATTTAATGTAAATAATCTAATATCCAATAATTGTAAATTAATATAAGATGTAATATAAGTTCCTTAAAAAATATATTTTTTATTTCCCACAATACATTCTCCACAGGTATAAATATCGTCTCTAGACGTCCACCGAACGTCCTCCCAGGACGTTAGATGGATGATCGGCAGCAATACATTGGACCAAACTGGGACGTCCTATGAAGGCCCAATTGACGTCCACCGAACGTCCCTTCGGACGTTAGGTGGACCTCCATTGGGCGTTTGGCAACGTGGAATTTGGACCAAAATTGGACGTCCTGTTAAGGTCCAATTCACGTCCCCTAAGACGTCCGATTAAGATCCAATTTACTCCGATTAAGGTCCAATTTACGTCCAATTAAGGTCCCATTTACGTCCGATTAAGGTCCAATTTACGTCCGATTAAAGTCCAATTTACGTCCGATTAAGGTTCAATTTACGTCCGATTAAGGTCCAATTTACGATGTCGTCCATTTGACGGACGTCCATTTGACGTCCTTGTGCTATTAGGGTAGGTACCTACCTATAATTCTGGTGATTTTTTAAATCCTCTATTGTTAAGAGAATTTACACCTTTAGCCAAAGTTTTACGATTTTCTAACGGAAATTAACAAGTTATTTTAAATACGCACCAATTATCGATGTTGAAAGGAGTTTTTCAAGTTATAAAAATATTTTGTCTGATCAAAGAATATGTTTCCTCGTAAAGAATTTGGAAAAACACATTGTAGTGAATTATAATCGAAGATATATTTATAGTGATATTGTTGTTTTATTTTAAATAGGTAACTATTAGTAGCAGTTTTTGTAAAAACTGTGAATAAATTGCATATATAAAAAATGATTTTATTTGAAAAATAATAAATAAGATTACTAAATAAGACAGAAAATTTGTGGTTTCCCGAAATGCGCATTTTTTGAATTTTTGTGCATATCTTGCGCATATTTCGTAATTTTTTACCGCATATATATGCGAATATTTCATCAAAATTGATCGCATATAAATCCGCTCCCTAGTCATTGTATTCTGTTGGCTGATTCCAATGATTTGAGCCGCCGTACGACACGTTGGGACCAATGGGAGTGAAGATACGTAACTAATACCTATCAAGAGGTTTACTCAAACTTCTTTTCTGTACTTATACCTACCACTCGGTATAAGTACAAAAAAGAAGTTTGTGTAAACCTTTACACAACCGTGTAAATACTAAAGAAAAATCTAAAATATTAAAAAAAAATAGTGGAATCCGTTAATCTGTTCTCGAAAAAATTAGCTATGAAAATGCGCATAATTTTCTATATCCCTAACTTTTGACGAGCAGTTTAGCTTAAATGGGGAAAAGCGGTAAGCTTAGACCAAACACCAGTAGGAGGCATTCAATTAATTGAGGAAAAAAATTAAATGGATAACAATATTCATTTCAGTTATAGAAAAGGCATTGCCCCACTAGAATGGTTGAAATCACAAGTAACAATTAATAGTCCTACAAAAAAGACAGGCGCTTGAAAGTGATAAGACCATTGAACAATAAGCCTGCGAACTGCCTTTTAAACACATTCTTAAAAATAATCCATAACACAATTAAAAAAAGGTTTGTTAAGAAATTCTTTTATATACTTCAGAAATTCAACAACTTCTCCTGATTATGTTTAAAAAACGTACGGAATGCACTAAATGAAAAAAAGAAGAAAAAGATTTATCATACCGTTATACTCTAATATATTCTTACGTTGAATATTTGATGCTTCCCTGTAGAGTATAAAACGGACAGTTGTGTTTTTCCCGTGAGCTGCCTTGTTTAGTCTTCTTTGTCGTTCTATTCGTTAAATCCTATCCTCTCAAGTCACAGCGTCAGAAAGCAGTGGGTATATGCAGTGAACGGGAGGCCTATGTCGAGCAGTGAACGTTGGGGCCCTTTCGCGTTTATCATATGTAGAGAAGTCGCTTGTCAAAAACTGGACGTATGTAATCGTATTTTATTTGTTAAATACTCTCACCTAATATGTCATACCATGTGTGTTAATCCATTTTATTTCTACAATTTTAAAGTGTTATTACATGCCGTCATTTTCATTTGTCTACACCATCTTATTCTGCCAGTTAAATCCCATCATTTCAGACGCTGTACGTCACGATTGAACCAATAGAACCGTAGATACAAGACTAAGGCCCTTTTGACATGATGCTGTAATTGATTTGCATACGTCATTGTATTATATTAGTCAAATCGAGTTATTTTAGGTGCTGTACGCCACGATTGGACCAATAGGAGCGAAGATACGTAAATAAGGCCCTTTTGACATATTGCTGTATTTGATTTTTCTGTGTCATTGTATTCTGTTCATTAAACCCTACCATTTGAGCTGCTGTACGTCACAATTGGACCAATAGGACTAGATATACATAACTAGGGCCCTTTTGACTTGTTGCTGTATTTGATTTTTCTGTGTCATTGTATTTTATTTGTCAAGTCCTATTATTTGAGATGCCGTACGTCACGATTGGTCTTATAGGACCGAAGATACGCGACTAAGGCCCTTTTGACATGAGGTTGTATTTGATTTTTCTCTCATTGTATTCTGTTTGTCAAATCCTATCATTTGAGGTGCTCTACATCACGATTGGATCAACAGGACCGAAGATACATAACTAAGGCCCTTTTGACATATTGCTTGTTTGATTTTTCTGTGTCATTGTCTTCTATGATGTCTAAGGCATATCTCTGATATGCCCTATTTTTAAATTGGACTTCGTAAGTCCTAGGTTTTCACCCACAAGCTTTTATTTGACACCTAATTTGTCATTCTACCCGGTATAATGGCGGAGGAGTTATATTGGCGGTCGTACGGACCGACAGAAAGAGTACCCAGCTCAAATATCTCACCTTTAGTACCATCCTTGGATTAAAGCTTTCATTTGACACCTCATTTATTATTATAGCTGGTATAATGATAGAGGAGTTACATTCGCGGTCGGACGGACCCACCGACAGACCGCCTAGGTCAAATATCTCACCTTTAGTACCATCCTTGTATTACCAGCTTACATTTGACACCTTATTTGTCATTCTACCTGGTATAATGACGGAGAAGTTATATTCGCGGTCGTACGGACCGACAGAAAGATTGTCTAGGCCAAATATCTCACTTTTAGTACCATCCTTGGATTATAAGCTTTCATTTGACACCTTATTTATCATTCTACTTGGTATAAAGACGCAGAAGTTATAGTCGCGGTCGTACGGACCGGCGGAAAGACAGCTTAGGTCAAATCGCTCACCTGTAGTACCATCATTGGATTATCAGCTTTCATTTGACACCTCATTTGTCATTCTACTTGGTATAAAGACGCAGAAGTTATAGTCGCGGTCGTACGGACCGGCGGAAAGAGACAGCCTAGGTCAAATCGCTCACCTGTAGTACTATCATTGGATTATCAGCTTTCATTTGACACCTCATTTGTCATTCTACCTGGTATAACGACGGAGGGGTTATATGCGCGGTCGTACGGACCGACGGAAAGAGAGCCTGGGTCAAATATCTCACCTTCAGTACCATCCTTGGAATATAAACTTTCATTTGACACCTCATTTGTCATTCTACCTGGTATAATGACGGAGAAGTTATATTCGCGGTCGTACGGACCGACAGAAAGATTGCCTAGGCCAAATATCTCACCTTTAGTACCATCCTTGGATTATAAGCTTTCATTTGACACCTCATTTATCATTCTACCTGGTATAATGATTGAGGAGTTATACTCGCGGTCGGACGGACCGACGGACAGACCATGTAGGTCAAATATCTCACCTTTAGTACCATCCTTGGAATATCAGCCTTCATTTGACACCTCATTTCTCATTCTACATGGTATAATGACGGAGGAGTTATATTCCCGGTCGTACGGACCGTCGGAAAGACAGTCTAGGTCAAATATCTCACCTTTATTACCATCCTTGGAATATAAGCTTTCATTTGACACCTCATTTGTCATTCTACCTGGTATAATGATGGAGGAGTTATATTGGCGGTCGGAGGGACCGGCGCACAGATCGCCTAAGTTAAATATCTCACCTTTAGTACCATCCTTGTATTATAAGCTTTCTTTTGACACCTCATTTGTCATTCTACCTGGTATAATGACGGAGGAGTTATATTCGCGGTCGGAGGGACCGACGGAAAGACAGCCTAGGTCAAATATCTCACCTTTAGTACCATCCTAGGATTATCAGCTTTCATTTGACACCTCATTTGTCATTCTACCTGGTATAATGACGGATAAGTTATATTCGCGGTCGGAGGGACCGAGTCACAGACCGCCTAAGTCAAATATCTCACCTTTAGTACCATCCTTGTATTATAAGCTTTCTTTTGACACCTCATTTGTCATTCTACCTTGTATAATGACGGAGGAGTTATATTTGCGGTCGGAGGGACCGACGGAAAGACAGCCTAGGTCAAATATCTCACCGTTAGTACCATCCTTGGATTATATGCTTTCATTTGACACCTCATTTGTCATTCTACCTGGTATAATGATGGAGGAGTTATATTCGCGGTCGTAAAGACCGACGGACAGACCGCCAAGGTCAAATATCTCACCTTTAGTACCATCCTTGGATTATCAGCTTTCATTTGACACCTCATTTGTCATTCTACCTGGTATAACGACGGAGGGGTTATATGCGCGGTCGTACGGACCGACGGAAAGACAGCCTGGGTCAAATATCTCACCTTCAGTACCATCCTTGGAATATAAACTTTCATTTGACACCTCATTTGTCATTCTACCTGGTATAATGACGGAGAAGTTATATTCGCGGTCGTACGGACCGACAGAAAGATTGCCTAGGCCAAATATCTCACCTTTAGTACCATCCTTGGATTATAAGCTTTCATTTGACACCTCATTTATCATTCTACCTGGTATAATGATTGAGGAGTTATACTCGCGGTCGGACGGACCGACGGACAGACCATGTAGGTCAAATATCTCACCTTTAGTACCATCCTTGGATTATAAGCTTTCATTTGACACCTTATTTATCATTCTACTTGGTATAAAGACGCAGAAGTTATAGTCGCGGTCGTACCGACCGGCGGAAAGACAGCTTAGGTCAAATCGCTCACCTGTAGTACCATCATTGGATTATCAGCTTTCATTTGACACCTCATTTGTCATTCTACTTGGTATAAAGACGCAGAAGTTATAGTCGCGGTCGTACGGACCGGCGGAAAGAGACAGCCTAGGTCAAATCGCTCACCTGTAGTACTATCATTGGATTATCAGCTTTCATTTGACACCTCATTTGTCATTCTACCTGGTATGACGACGGAGGGGTTATATGCGCGGTCGTACGGACCGACGGAAAGACAGCCTGGGTCAAATATCTCACCTTCAGTACCATCCTTGGAATATAAACTTTCATTTGACACCTCATTTGTCATTCTACCTGGTATAATGACGGAGAAGTTATATTCGCGGTCGTACGGACCGACAGAAAGATTGCCTAGGCCAAATATCTCACCTTTAGTACCATCCTTGGATTATAAGCTTTCATTTGACACCTCATTTATCATTCTACCTGGTATAATGATTGAGGAGTTATACTCGCGGTCGGACGGACCGACGGACAGACCATGTAGGTCAAATATCTCACCTTTAGTACCATCCTTGGAATATCAGCCTTCATTTGACACCTCATTTCTCATTCTACATGGTATAATGACGGAGGAGTTATATTCCCGGTCGTACGGACCGTCGGAAAGACAGTCTAGGTCAAATATCTCACCTTTATTACCATCCTTGGAATATAAGCTTTCATTTGACACCTCATTTGTCATTCTACCTGGTATAATGATGGAGGAGTTATATTGGCGGTCGGAGGGACCGGCGCACAGATCGCCTAAGTTAAATATCTCACCTTTAGTACCATCCTTGTATTATAAGCTTTCTTTTGACACCTCATTTGTCATTCTACCTGGTATAATGACGGAGGAGTTATATTCGCGGTCGGAGGGACCGACGGAAAGACAGCCTAGGTCAAATATCTCACCTTTAGTACCATCCTAGGATTATCAGCTTTCATTTGACACCTCATTTGTCATTCTACCTGGTATAATGACGGATAAGTTATATTCGCGGTCGGAGGGACCGAGTCACAGACCGCCTAAGTCAAATATCTCACCTTTAGTACCATCCTTGTATTATAAGCTTTCTTTTGACACCTCATTTGTCATTCTACCTTGTATAATGACGGAGGAGTTATATTTGCGGTCGGAGGGACCGACGGAAAGACAGCCTAGGTCAAATATCTCACCGTTAGTACCATCCTTGGATTATATGCTTTCATTTGACACCTCATTTGTCATTCTACCTGGTATAATGATGGAGGAGTTATATTCGCGGTCGTAAAGACCGACGGACAGACCGCCAAGGTCAAATATCTCACCTTTAGTACCATCCTTGGATTATCAGCTTTCATTTGATACCTCATTTGTCATTCTAGCTGGTATATTGACGGAGGAGTTGTGGTTACAGACAGACGGACAGACGGACGTGGATAATACAAAGTTTTCACATTTTTTCAAAATTGGGTGAAAACAATAAAACATGATGCCAGACTGATTTCTTTATGAAAATAATATATACATTCTCAAATTGTCTATTTTTCGTTGTGAATAATATTGTATTCAACAGTGATGCCAAATTTCTGATGCCAAAATGATTGATAATGAAAGTGGGATATACGTTTTCATGTATATAACGGCAGCGACAAAACGGTAAAACACTGAACTAAATGTATATAATATTTTCACTGTACGATCATTTTGGACTCAAACATTTTATGGAATAAACTTATATAACTTAGTAAGAGGTAAACAAGGAAAGCTGATATATTAAAGTAACATCAAGGAATCAAATCTCTAACTACCGAGCTGATTAGACTTCTGGTAGCAAGTACAGGAATAAAGTTATTAAGGTAGTGTAAAGTGGCATCGATATACAGATGCCACTTTGCAAGACGATGCCAAATCGATGGTAAATGCATAATGTATCGATGCCAAATTGATAGTAGGATGTATATATATATATATATATATATATATATATATATATATATATATATATATATATATATATATATATATATGTAAAAAGAATATAAGCTTGCTTTTGCTTTTATGAATTAAAACGCCATAATACATGGCATTGGAGCACAAATTCGTCAAAACTTCCGTGATTTAACTGGTACCAATAGACTGATATATCGATATTTCAAGGTCTCCCTCTCATCAGTCAGTCGAGCTGGTACTACAAATTAAATCACGGAAGTTTCTCTGAACGTCTCCAAAAATTTCGCCACTCTAGTGGCAGCTTACAGAGGCGCCATCTCTTTTGATGGCAGGGAACGAAGACGATTTAATAATACCGTCTCCTATCCTCTGAGCTATCGGAATGTGTAAAAAGAATAAAGCTTCTAGCAAAGCTTGCTATTGCTTTTATGAATTAAAACGCCATAATACATGGCATTGGAGCACAAATTCGTCAAAACTTCCGTGATTTAACTGGTACCAATAGACTGATATATCGATATTTCAAGGTCTCCCTCTCATCAGTCAGTCGAGCTGGTACTACAAATTAAATCACGGAAGTTTCTCTGAACGTCTCCAAAAATTTCGCCACTCTAGTGGCAGCTTACAGAGGCGCCATCTCTTTTGATGGCAGGGAACGAAGACGATTTAATAATACCGTCTCCTATCCTCTGAGCTATCGGAATGTGTAAAAAGAATAAAGCTTCTAGCAAAGCTTGCTATTGCTTTTATGAATTAAAACGCCATAATACATGGCATTGGAGCACAAATTCGTCAAAACTTCCGTGATTTAACTGGTACCAATAGACTGATATATCGATATTTCAAGGTCTCCCTCTCGTCAGTCAGTCGAGCTGGTACTACAAATTAAATCACGGAAGTTTCTCTGAACGTCTCCAAAAATTTCGCCACTCTAGTGGCAGCTTACAGAGGCGCCATCTCTTTTGATGGCAGGGAACGAAGACGATTTAATAATACCGTCTCCTATCCTCTGAGCTATCGGAATGTGTAAAAAGAATAAAGCTTCTAGCAAAGCTTGCTATTGTTTTGTAGTACCAGCTCGACTGACTGATGAGAGGGAGACCTTGAAATATCGATATATCAGTCTATTGGTACCAGTTAAATCACGGAAGTTTTGACGAATTTGTGCTCCAATGCCATGTATTATGGCGTTTTAATTCATAAAAGCAATAGCAAGCTTTGCTAGAAGCTTTATTCTTTTTACACATTCCGATAGCTCAGAGGATAGGAGACGGTATTATTAAATCGTCTTCGTTCCCTGCCATCAAAAGAGATGGCGCCTCTGTAAGCTGCCACTAGAGTGGCGAAATTTTTGGAGACGTTCAGAGAAACTTCCGTGATTTAATAATTTGTAGTACCAGCTCGACTGACTGATGAGAGGGAGACCTTGAAATATCGATATATCAGTCTATTGGTACCAGTTAAATCACGGAAGTTTTGACGAATTTGTGCTCCAATGCCATGTATTATGGCGTTTTAATTCATAAAAGCAATAGCAAGCTTTGCTAGAAGCTTTATTCTTTTTACACATTCCGATAGCTCAGAGGATAGGAGACGGTATTATTAAATCGTCTTCGTTCCCTGCCATCAAAAGAGATGGCGCCTCTGTAAGCTGCCACTAGAGTGGCGAAATTTTTGGAGACGTTCAGAGAAACTTCCGTGATTTAATTTGTAGTACCAGCTCGACTGACTGATGAGAGGGAGACCTTGAAATATCGATATATCAGTCTATTGGTACCAGTTAAATCACGGAAGTTTTGACGAATTTGTGCTCCAATGCCATGTATTATGGCGTTTTAATTCATATATATATATATATATATATATATATATATATATATATATATATATATATATATATATATATATATATATATATATATATATATATTCTGTGTTGTTCTTAATCTATTGGTTAATCTCTGTAAGTGTCACGGTCACCATTCTATAGGTCACAAACACTAAAATGCAATGCAACTGATGAATATCCTTTTCTTTACATGTAACTTTTCGTTTTTCAACACAACACTGAGTCTTCCTACCGCAACCCAAGTCATTTAGATTCTTCTAGTTATCTCTTTCTCTGCAGTTTGATTCTCTTTGCTTAGTTTGATTTGGTGAGCTAGGTATATAACTTTTCGACACTTTCGATCTTAATTCCTTCTACGTCGATTGTAGTAGTTTGATTTGTCATCACGTGTATTTTCTTTAAGTTCATTTTTAAACCAATTTTGTGAGACACTTGTTTAAGCTCCGTTAACAAGTAAATTGGTACCTCTGTATTGCGGCTTACTAGTACTATGCCATTGGCAAATCCAAAATGATTTGAGAACGTGCCATCAATTTTAATTCCACATTATTCCCAATTTAATTTGTTGAACACATCTTCTAATACAATAGTAAATAATTTTGAAGAGATGGTGTCTCCCTGTCTAACTCCTCCCTCCGTTCTGATTTTGCTTGTCGTTGGACTGTTTGCTACATTTATTTGCATAGTGGTATTGTCATACTTATATTTTAAATCTGGAGTCAAGTTTTGCGTTACCCATTCCTTCTGATACGGTCCAGAATTCCATGGAATCGAATGCCTTATTGTAATCCACAAATGGCAGATGAACAGGTTCATGGTAGTCATTACACTTTTCGATAAATGGCCGTTTTATCTGTAAGTGTTCTATGCTACTATAAACTTTGTCAAAACCCGCTTGATCACAAAGGCTGGTAGCTATCAAATTTATTTGATAATCTATTTCTATCAGTTATTATTTTGGTAAGCAACTTGTACGGATGTGGTAACAGGATCATTGGTCTGTAATTTTCGAGTTTGTGTTTCTTTTTCAGTGTCATAGAAGTACTTGCACATTTTAAAAGGAGGTTGGTATACTACCCATAATAATTCAACAAATTTGGTTATAACAACAACACATTATTTTTAATATTTTTTTTTTGAAAACGATTTCCGCACTGGAAATCGAAAAGTACGAAAATTATAAAGTGTAATTTTCAGAACTAATTATAAGAGAGCTATAAAATTATCGATTTGTATCCCGAGTGACACTTTGACAGTTTTAATTTCACGACCCGAAGGGGAGTGAAATTATGTGAAAGTGTCCCGAGGGCAAAACAAATCAGTAATTTTTAAGGGCCCGAGAGTAATTCGGTAAGATTATTTTCTCATGAATCAAATTGTTTTTTAAATCATTGTAACTAATATTCTATTTATACCTTCGCCTGAATAATTGCAAAACCTGTTCACGGTATTATCTTTGACAAGTTTTAAAACATCAATTCTCATTAATGTCATTGAATTTTCATTTTTGCGTAGGAACGAAGGGCATCTCATGTAATGTTTGACGACGGGAAATAATTATCAGTAGTAATTGCACAAGAGCTCTAAAATTATTGAATTTTTTAAGAGTGACACTTTGACAGTTTTAATTTCACGAGCCGAAGGTAAGTGAAATTATGTCAAAGTGTCATGAGGGCAAAAATTCTATATTAATTTTACAGATCGAGTGAAATTTGTTGCTATTGTTACATGAATAAAACTGTTCAAAACCAAAATTTTATTGTAATTTATTTATGTAATTACAAATTAGTACAATTAAATACACAGTTGTTATAAATATTTGACGGTTGAAAGTCATCACTTTTATAATTTTTAAAACATTAATTGTCATTAATGTCACCGAATGTATTTTTTCATAGCAACGAAGGGCATCTGACGTAATATACTTGACGACGGGAAATTATCAAAAATTATCGGGTATAATATCACAAGAGAGTGAGAATAAATTGAAAATAATGCGACAGTTTTTCGAAAATTTGTTGTCTGGCAATAGACACGAGAGCCCGCAGGGATCGAGTGGCTATTGCCCAATGACAACAAATTTTAGTAAAAATGAAGCATTATTTTCTTATTTATTCTTACTGTCGTGTGATATTCGTAAGATTATTTTTTATTACGTATATTATGGTTATTTTCTTAAATGTGACAGTTGTCAAAACTAGGAAACTGGTTGCCATTAAACAGAAACAATCTACTTAAAAAAATTCTATCGGTAATTTTCTACAGTATGTAGATAATTCTCAGTATAATTTTATTCTGATTGGAGAGAGTTAAAAACGTGATCAAATATCTTACTATACGATTGGAAGTTAAAATCATTAAAAAATAATCAGTTTAATTTTTATTTCTGTAGATTTCTATTGGTCAGAATCTCCTATGGATGAAATAATCGAAAAAATTTCCCGCTGAAATTTTTAGACTTGTAGCCTTTGTATTGGTCAGAATGTTTATGAATGAAATAATCATTAAAATGAATTATTGTGGATTAGTTTCGTGTAGGTAAACATGCACATAGTTTTATGTTATTATATGGTAATATTTTATTAAAAAATGTCATTCATTTGTAAAAAACATTAACTGGGAATATTTTTTATATGAAACAAAAACACAAATTCTGTAAATTTTTAGAGTTAAATTAAACATTTTCAGTTACATTCGCAATATTATATTACACGTAACCCTTGCTTGAAATTTTCATGTCCTATTTGAATTTTCCCTATTTTAAATAAAATACAAAAATGATTGCGTTTTTTTAATTCCCTTTTTTTTTGCTATATTTCATTCGAAGTAGCTCTTATATAAACACGATGCAGTAGAGTAAACGAAAATTTAGATGCTCGCGTTCCTCGCAATACTTTTGAAGTACTGTTGACTTTGTATAAGGTTCAGAAAAACTGTACACACAAATAATGAAAATAAATTACAAAAATCTGCAACATTTAGATACAAGCAAAATATTTATTTTTTAAATGTTTTAATGATTTAGTAAAGGTTACGTCTATTTTTATATATTTCAAATAACATAAAATATTAAAAACTAATACAGGTATAAATATATGCGGCACATCTGCATAAATTAGAAGTAGTGAATTCACCAGCTCAGTTTGCTTTTGTGATAACGTTTTCTATTAGAGATTTGAATCATACTTTGTAGGCATGAAAAATTAAGGGGAAAC
The DNA here is from genome assembly GCF_917563875.1 of Diabrotica virgifera virgifera. NCBI lineage: Eukaryota > Metazoa > Arthropoda > Insecta > Coleoptera > Chrysomelidae > Diabrotica > Diabrotica virgifera. The sequence goes on from NC_065448.1 coordinate 120,489,060, forward strand.
GCGTTGAATGTCGCCTGTCAAAATTTTTAATAATGTATTAATTTTTTTCGAATACTGAGAAAACGAATAAATATTTTTGAAAATTTTATCCCTTAGGTACTAACACTTCGTCTCTCAGACTGCATCGCTTGTCCAAAGTGGGATATTTACCTTCCTAGAAAATTTTGAAGGTCACCGGTTTGTGACTTTTTAAGTTGGTTTGTTCTTTAGTAGTATTGAATTCGGCAATTTGCGGCAGGTTGTTATTCGAAAGATATTTAGGCTCAAAATGTGATTTCCGTCTAATAGTAAGGTCGTCCGCACATAGAGCGACGCTCGAAGTAATCGACTCGATTCCAATCACGTAGATCTCTCCCCGTCACTTAAGTTTCTTCGTTGTGGCATTGAGCGCCGTACACGGAGCGTTTAGGATTGCAAATCTCCTTGTCTTGTAAGACTCTCGTTCCGTGCGATCTGAAGAGCACGAGAAAGTTCGAGTGAGACGTACGTTTACAGTCATTATTTTATTTGTTTGCTTCGTTTTTGTTGATTTTTGCCCTAACTTAAATTTTAGTCTTTTTAAAGATCGGTGAATGTTATATTCGTTGATTGTAGTACTTTGTGGAAATATATTGTTTGTAATGTAAAATTCTGAAAACATTGAACTTCTGTTTCTAGGTGTTTATTATAAAATCCGTTGAGAAAGTAGAAAAGTACCCTCAACTGTATAATGCAACTGTATAAAAATGTAATAATACCGTACTTTTCACAGATCGAAATAGTCGTTTTGGTTACTATATAAAAAATGCGTTAATTTATAAAAACAGAATCGACTAGTGTGCGGAGGGCAATAGCTTGTGTCTCGGGGTTCGTAAAAGACGCGCGAACTTCGAGACTTGTCTTCGATCGACCCATGTGCGGACGGCCTTAGTGTTTGTGCCGAGTTCCATAGTGCCAGATAATGTGCCCCAGTTTGTCAAAAAACATCAAATAAGGAAACAAAGACCCTGAGGAAACTCTTTTTAAATGGTTTGATGAGGTAAAAGACGATATAAGCGAAGTGGAATCAATTTGTGATGAAAATGTCGCCACTGACTACCATTTCTACACTGTACTAACTATAGTACCTGTCAGTTTTTTTTGTTTTAACATTTTTTAAAAACCTTTTTATTTTCATTTTTCTTACTCTTTTTTTAACTCGATTATAAATTTTCATTATGATTCTTTACTTTTTCCAATTTTACTAATTCTTATCACACTTTCTTTCAGGAGTAAAAAGGTACACAAACAATCCTTCCATTCTTGTTATAATGTTTTTTATTTTAATAAATACAGAAAAACTAGATTAATCACTGTATTTTTTAGATAATCAATACTTTCAGTAAGTCATCGAGATATTGTTTTTCATTAAAATATGTAACACAAACAAAAATTACCACTAAAATATTAAACCCGTCTGTAAGGCGGTTAGATATTGTTTACGTCATTGATTTAAGATGTCAGTACTTAAGGGTTAAACACAGAATTAAAGACTACATTAATACTGAGGGACGGAAGTCCGTGAAAACTTCTACAACGCTTATTGTAGTAAGTTAGAGGAGTGAAAATAAAAAAGAAAATTTAGTGTGATTTTAAAGTGAAAATATTTCATTCAAGAGAATCTTATTATTTAGTCTAAGGGACTTTCTGCTCTCGATAATAAAGCAATAATTGATTATGCGTTTAAATTTTTCAAAATTTATGAGTTTTCTCACGATTCGAAAAAAATGAATACATTTAAAACACATTGAAAATTTTGACATGCGCTATTTTGCGCCTTTGCCCTTAACGAGAGATATATAGACCAATTATATTTTACGACAAGCGTAAGTGTATTTCCCAATTATTATCGAGTGTCTACTAAGCTTCCACGAAATTGAAGTATTTAACTTACTGATTAACTATTTGGAAAACCCTGCTTGACTGGGTGGTTATAAGCATGCAACTGAAGTTCTTATACTCCGTCGGATTTCAATACGAAGCTAAACCACGATTTTTTTCCTTATGCCTTTTTGTGTACTAAAAATGTGATATGAGATAATATTAAAAAGAATTGTAGTGTTTAACCAGATTGTTTATTTTGTAAATCGAATTTTTCATATTTTCCGCAGCTTCTCCAAAGTAACATTTTTGGTTTTCACGACCTACCGTGGCCTGGAGAAGAAAATCTCGAACATTGACCTATTAATATTAAACATTTAGGTCATAATGAACACTCCAAGAGAAACCAGTAGCTCATGCCAACATTTTTAAAACTTGAGTCATAATAGAATCACTCGTAAGTGATTCATCGTAGCACATGCAGTTTTGTTTACAAAAGAAAATTCAATTTTCACGCAGATGTTCTTAGAAACTGCCCTAGTTTTCATATATTTTATTATTATTGATTTCATCTTTCAGGGCTGTCACAGGGATAAAGGATAAAATCGTGACAATTTCTCTTTAAATTCGACGGTCCACGTATATGTCATGAGCTAGATAATATATATGTAAGATAATCCTTTCTTTTGGGCATCGAGGTTTGAACTTGAACGATACTGTCAAAATACGTTCCATATTAAAATATAAAAATTTAGTGTAACAAAGTGAAAAATAAACTAATACAAACAAACTATAGTGAATTTAGACAGACGACAGTGCTCCCGATAAAAATAGTTCGTCAAAATTCAGCAGAGACTAGTGAGTAAGCATTGCAAAAAGCATAATAACCTCTCAAACAATTAATAAACAACAGACAAAAACATTCCGATAAGAGGTGAAGTTCCGTCGAAAATAAAAGCGACGTTGCCGGCTATTGAAAAATTTCTGTAATAAAGCCGAATCAGTAATACGAAAATCTATATCTGAGTAAAACTCCAAAGTGCTGAGAATGGTTGACGCTACGCCAAGTCGATTGGGCTGACCCCCCTACCGCGGTACAATGCAAGTGGACCTGGAGAACTAAAATCACGGAACAAGAAGTTAGAATCGAATTACTGGAAAGACAAGCCAAAAGAAAAAACATAATAATACAGGGGGTCGAAGAAAACCAAACAAAAAGCGAACAAGAGATGATAAATAAGATAAAGGGGATAATGGAAAAAATCGACGTACAAACAAACCTAGACGAAGAACTGGTAGAGATGAGAAGAATTGGTAGACAAGGTGATCCCCAAAATGTACCCAGACCCATCTTATTAGAAATGAAAAAGGAAGCTACGAGAATGGAAAATCTGAAGGCTGCTAAAAACCTAAGAGGAACTAAAATATATATCAATGAGGACTTCCTGAAAAAAATACTACAAGAAAGGAAGCATCTTCTCCAGCACATGAAAATGGTACGCCAGGAAGGACACACAGCCGCACTAAAATACAACAAATTATGGATAAATGGTGAACTGTTCTCACTGGCGCAACTAGAAGGCATGGGTGTAAATTACTGGAAGAAACCTGAAGAGAAGAAGAGTAACGCTAGAACAATAAACGACAGATCCCCCTATCTGATGATATAGATCCACGCGGAAAATTGATAAAAATGACGTCAAAAACTAACAGAACATATAAAAAAGACGGCGACAGTATAATGGGGTTGGCAATGAATACGGACATGAAAATATTTTGTAAGAAAAGACGCAAAAACAAAACAAAAAAAAAATAAAATAAAAAACAAAAACAGGAAAGTAAGAATAGGAACGTGGAACATCAAAACACTTCTAAGACCAGGCAAAATGGAAGAGTTGGCAAAAGAAATGACAAAATACAGGATGGGAATACTAGCGCTACAAGAAGTAAGGTGGGCAGGAGAAGGGATGATCGATAGAAGAAACCACACAATGTACTGCGCAGAAGAAAGCAAACAGGGTCGCAATGGAATCGCCTTTCTAGTTAGTAATAGCGTAAGAGACAAGATTATTAACTTTAAAGCGGCTGATGGAAGAATATCATATACAGGGTGTCCCGAAAAGATTGGTCATAAATTATACCACACATTCTAGAGTCAAAAATAATTCGATTGAACCTTACTTACCTTAGTACAAATGTGCTCATAAAAAAAGTTACAGCCCATTGAAGGTACAAAATGAAAATCGATTTTTTTCAATATATCAAAAACTATTAGAGATTTTTTATTGAAAATAGGCATGCATCATTCTTATCGCAAGAACATCTTAAAACAAAATTATAGTAAAGTTTGTCCACACCATAAAAATTTTGTGGGGGTTTTGTTCCCCTATACCCCCCAAAGTTTTGTCTACGTTCCAATTAATTCATGATTGTGGTACCATTAGTTAAACACAACATTTTTAAAACTTTTTTGCCTCTTAGTATTTTTTTGATAAGCGAGTTATTATCGAGATGCGGCTTCTTTTTTAATATATTTACATAAAAATTATATGGGGGTTTTGTTCCTTAAAATCCCCCAAATGTTTGTGTACGTTTCAATTAAACTATTGTTTTGGTCCCATTAGTTAAACACAGTGTTTTTAAAACTTTTTTGCCTCTTAGTCTTTTTTTGATAAGTCACCTTTTATCGAGATGTGGCTTCTTTTTCAAAATATACCTAAAAATGTAAATTATAAATAAATTTTCATATTATCAACACGTCTCTATAATGGTTCTTAACCATAATATGTACAAATATGTGGTGGATTCGACAAATATTCAAAATATCTCGATAAACACTGGCTTATGGAAAAAGAACTGAGAGGCAAAAAAGTTTTAAAACATTGTGTTTAACTAATGGTGCCACAATAATAGTTTAATTGGAACGTACACAAAAGTTTGGGGGGGTTTAAGGGAACAAAACCCCCATAAAATTTTTATGGGGTGTTCAAATTTCACTTTAATTTTTTTTTAAGATACTGCTGCCATAAGAATGCCAGATGTCCATTTTCAATAAAAAATATTTAAGAGTTTTCGATATATGAACAAAAATCGATTTTAGTTTTGTAACTTCAAAGGGCTGTAACTTTTTTTGTGTGCACTATTGTATATAGGTAAGTGAGGTTTAATCAACCTGTTTTTGACCCCAGAATTTGTGGTATAATTTATGACAAATCTTTTCGGAACACCCTGTATAAGAATGAAAAATAAACAAGCAAATTTAACATTTGTTAATATATATATGAACCTACAAAGAATGCTCCCGAAGAAGAAAAGAATTAACTCTATGAGAAACTTGAAGAATTGTACGAAGAAATACCGAAGAAGGACATACTAATCCTGTTAGGAGACTTTAACGCAAAGATAGGGAAAGAAGACACGAACAGAAAAATCGCAGGAAAAGAAACGATCCATCAAAATACGAACAACAATGGCAGGAGAATATGTAATCTAGCAGCAGCAACCAATACTTTTATTATTAGCACTGTAGCGTTCCGCTACGTTTACGAGTAGCCACTCCCGACAACCGTAATAATTAACATCGAATAACAAAAAGTTACCTTACGATCGAGGTAGGAAAATGAAAACAGAATTAGTGCTAGCTAACCAACGACTTAAGAAGGTCAAATACAGACAAATATGTGTTGGAGAAAAAACGGCAGATGTCATACATAAAAGAATAGGAGATATTCAATAAATCTATTTTGGAATTGCAATTACAAAGCAAGCTAAATATATCTGTAAAGATATAATATACCTAAAATGAACGTCTGCCGTACCTAGAGAATTATAAAATAGAACCAAGCTTTTAATATCCCACAAAGACAACTTATATGGAAAATGCACTAAGAATAACATTCCTATTAATTATCTGGAACGTAAATCTTCCCTAAGATGTGTATACTCATAGAGCCGCTTACCGTCTGATAAACCGGCACGTCCATAAGCCAACACTTGGAATTAGAGCTGAAGGAATTTCATCTAGATTGGAACAAAGATAAGTGTACTTAATTAATGTTCTCATTTATAGACCGAATTGTGTTCCGCAATATATTATATATTTATTCTACATTTGTTGTTAAGCATTAGATTATTTTTTAACTTCCCTTATCATATCTTTTACTATCGGTTGTGTCTACACAACAAATAATATTTTGTCAATTTTTCATCTAAATCTCAATGCATGTAAGGGAACATAAGTACTTATAGACCTAGAGCATTGGTCTCTATAGGGTTCATTACATAATAACTTAGGTATTGTGGTAGATAATATACAAGTATATTAATACGGTATTATGAAGAATATCATCTGGTTCTGTTGACTAGCACTCACTATTGTTTTTCTGTCTCTTTATTGTTTGTATCTGAAAGAAACGTAAACTCATAGAAATCATTTAATAGTCGGAAACTTTTACGTTATCTGCTTATATCTTGGCAACCAAAATTTTAACATTACTCATATTCATTATTTATATTATTAATTAAATTTTACTATTATATATTCATCTTGCAAGCCATTGTTTTACATTATTATACATTATTTATATTTTTAGCTAGAAATTTTACATTATATATATATATACATTAGTTACCAAAATCTTACTTTACATATATCTAGGTATTTTTTTTACACAATAAAAGTAAGGTATACCTATTGGGTTTGTATCATTTCACCTGCACCTGATATCTCTCAACTATATGTGTTCATATAATATTTTATTTCAGGATTAAGTTATTTGGATTGTTTATATCTTTCTCCTTATTTCTCTCTCTCTTTCTCTCTCTCTCTTTCCCCCTCTCTCTCTCTCTCTATATCTCTCTCTCTCTATATATATATATATATATCTCTCTCTATATCTCTCTCTCTATATATCTCTCTCTATATCTCTCTCTCTCTCTTTTCTAGTCTCCCACACTGTTCTATCAACGAAGTAAAGGCTCTAAAAGGCATTTACTTCTGGCGCCCATCTTTGGTTTATTGATCATAGGTCAGTTCTTTTCTTTTAAGTATTTCATTACTTTTTAATTTTTCTGGTTTCTTCCTTTATCACTATCTCTTTCTCCCCTAAACAACAGCACGAAAATAAGCCGATCTCCACTTCCTGAGCTTTTACGTCTCATCCTCATCCTCATAAATAATTTGTTATCTTCATTCTGATTTTAACTTGTTAAGCCGTTTCTCACTACCCCTTTCTTTCATCAATCAAATTTTAGTACAAAAAAAAATATAACCCTACTATAAGGGTTACAAAGTGGCGCCCAACGTGGGACAGTTGTTTTCATTTAGGTGGTGATTTAGTGTTAGTTACACTACATTCTCTTATTCAATTTGGTTATTGCGAATTATCACTTACAGTTTGTTTGTTGTTTTGGAATAAAAAAAAAAGAAAAAGTTGATAGTAGCAGTGTATCATTTTGTTTTTTTTTGAGAGAGTATACAGGTGTAAGGGAAATTATTTTAGAATTGAGGATATAGCATGAATTGTTGGGTGGTATACGAACATAAGTTAAAAGGTAATATATAAATGTTTATTGAAGGTGACGTTAATATTTAATAAACTGAATTTTTACATTTTTATACGTTACATATTTTTTGGTATCTTATAATTATTATGATATCCTGTACTGGCACTTGTATCCACACAATTATATATTTTGGGTTATAGGTATATGTTTATTAGGTTCTGATTTCTATCTCAATTTTAGATTACTGTATGCGATTAAATTTGCGGGCTTTGTGCCAGTTGTAAAATTTTTTTTTATTGAGTTTATCTATCTAACCTTCATTGGGGTGTTTTGTCTTGATACTGAAAGTTTCTTTTTTAAAATGTCCACTTTTAAAGTTGATCATTTACTGGTAAAAGAGTTAGATTACGAGCTTAAAATCCGAAGTATTGATGTTACTGAATATCCTACCGTCGAGGCTAAACGCAAAATATTGCGTGGAGCTCTGCGACAGGAGAAGGAAAATAGGAGTTTTCGGCAAATTTCTTCCTCCTGTATTCCCTTTGACAAACATAAGGACGAGATTGAGGACACACTGAAAGACCTTACCCAGAAAATCGGGATATTCAGGGGTACAATACTGGATCCTACCTTTGCTAGATTGTCGTCTAGAGTAGCTCATTTATCTGAACGAGTAAGTCGCTTAGAGTGTGATACCGATGAACAGGAATTATACCAGAAAACCGTCGCAGTCAAAATCTTGGATATTGAAGGTGACCTCGATGCTCGGGGAAACCCAGCTGCTACCTCCACTCCAAATGCACCCATACACAATGCGTCACCCTTCCCATTTTCTAAATCTGCCCAAGTTCATAAATGGGGTATTTCTTTTTCTGGTACAGGTGATCGTGATACTGTTGTCGCTTTCTTAGAGAAAGTTGAATGTTTGCGAATCTCTAGATGTATTCCAGAGGATGACTTATTTGCAGCCTCCGCTGAGTTGTTTACCGGTCCTGCGTTCACTTGGTTTATGAATAATCGCTCTAACCTTTCTTGCTGGAAAGATCTGGTGCAAAAACTTAAAGCTGATTTCCTACCATATTCCTACCAAGATGATCTTTTGGATGACATTAAAAAGCGGAAACAACTCCAGAATGAACCCGTTACTATGTTTATCAACAACATCCTTGGTTTGTGTAGTCGTCTTGACATTCCTCTCACGGAATCCGAAAAGGTAAGAATCATCATGAAATCTTTGTTACCCTCATATCACTCTCAACTAGCTCTTGTAGAAATCCGTAGTATCGACGAACTTACGGAAAAATGTAAGCGGTTAGAAGAAACATTTTCTTGGTCTAATCAACCCTCAACTGTAGTTTCGTCTCGTCCTTTCCCGTCTTCTAGTCAGAATTCCTTTTCACGAAATCGATCATGGCAAAATAAAGTACCGAAACACAATGTATCTACCGTTACCTCCACGATCGTATGTTGGAATTGTTATACTCAGGGACATGCCTTCTCTGCATGCCCAAACCCCAGATTGCGTCCCTTTTGTTTTGGGTGTGGCCTTGAAAATACCACTAAACCCAACTGTAGGAATTGTCAGGGAAACGGTCGTTTAGAGGATTGTACCCTGAGCCCTCCTCTGACAGTCTCTCCATCAGGGAATTCCGTAACTTCCATAAACAATACAGGACTCAACACGTCAAGCCCTCCCGTACCTTCTACCAGTCGAAAGTCGAAAAGGGAAAGGTATTTCGTCCAAAAAGACAACAACTTCAAACAACAACCTATCTCAAGATTAAGTTTTCTGAAGCAGACACCCTTTAATGTCGAATCAGATAATGATAGTGTTTCTTTCTCAGTATCTTCATTAAATCTCCCATCTCCTTGTCTCGAACAAGAACTTAACTCTGCGTTAATTCCGTTACCTTTACCTTCTTCCAGAAAAATTAAGGAAGGAGATACCTGTCTACCTATATCTCAATTTTCTGGCAACACCATAGTGATTGATAAAACAACCTTAGATTTAAATTCTCTATTAGTTAGGAAACATAACGATAATCGTCCGTATCTCCCTATCGAAGTATTAGGTCAATCTTGTTTAGCACTTCTGGACAGTGGTTCAAACATATCTTTACTAGGCTCTTTATCTCTTCGTTTAATAGACAACGATAAAGTCAAAGTTAACCCGATTTCTTCTCTTCAAGTATCGACTGCTGATGGCACTGTACAACCCATCACGGGCAAATTCGTAACAGAAGTCTCTGTAGCGAATATCCGCAGAAATGTTACTTTTTATGTTATCCCCTCAGTGCAAAATTCAGTTATCCTTGGAATGGACTTTCTTAATGTTTTTAATAGCACACTTAACTGCTCTGATTTTTCTATGTCTATATCTTCATTTAATATTTCGAGCTTGAATGCCGTACAAGATTTTTCTAGTTTATCAAATGAGGAACAAAATCAGTTACAAGAAACTATCTCCAAGTTTAATTCTATCTCCTCTACGGATAAGTTAGGCCGTACTACCTTGCTTTCCCATTCTATTGAAGTGAATAATCCCACACCATTTAGGCAATACCAATATCCGATACCCCAAGCGTGGCAAAAAGATTTAGACCAAGAGATTGATGAAATGCTTAAACTTAATATCATCGAACCGTCTACCTCTTCCTATAGTAGTCCATTATGGCTCACGAAAAAAAAGAATGGATCATTTAGGGTCTGTTTTGATGGACGTAAGTTAAACAGCATCACAGTAAATCGGGATGCTTACCCGATTCCTCGAATTGATATTATCTTGAGCAAACTTCAAAACTCGAAGTTCATATCGTCTATAGATCTTTCAAAAGCTTTTTTACAAATACCTCTTAGTACTGAAAGTAGGAAATATACCGCTTTTGCCGTCAATGGTAAAGGATTGTTTCAATTTGTAACAATGCCTTTTGGGTTAGTATCTGCTCCCCAAACTATGTGTCGTCTCATGGATATAGTAATAGGTCCTCAGTTAGAGCCCTACGTGTTTTATTATCTTGATGATATCTTGGTAGTCACCCCGGATTTTTCTACTCATATCGAAATTTTGAATAAATTATTTGTCCGGTTAAAAGAGGCCAATTTAACGGTTAATCTTGATAAATGTCAATTTTGTCGACCAAGTTTGAAGTTTTTAGGCTATATGGTTGATAACCAGGGTCTTAGGACAGACCCTGAAAAGGTCGCCGCTATAAGAGATTTTCCCATCCCAAAAACTACCACCCAAGTTCGCAGAATTTTAGGCATGTGTGGATATTATCGTCGGTTTGTTCCGTCTTATTCTACCTTACTATCACCCCTTACTGATCTTCTGAAGGATAGGAAAAAAGGCCAAACGATTATTTGGACTCCTGAGGCCGAAGAAAGCGTTTAGGCGCGTTAAAGATGCACTAACGAGCGCTCCAGTCATGATCTCACCTAATTTTAACGAACATTTTTATCTGATGACCGATTGTTCTAACACCGCTTCTGGTGGCGTGCTATTTCAGGTGAAAGATGGCTCTGAACACCCAATAGCTTATACAAGTAAGAAACTGAATAAGGCGCAGACAAACTATTCGACTACGGAGAAAGAACTATTAGCTATTATTCAGGGTTTAGAAGCTTTTCGTTATTATTTAGAGGGTCGTAATTTCACGATAATTACGGACCATAGTTCTTTGGTATGGCTTCACAGCATGAAAAACCCTTCTCAGAGACTTTCCCGATGGATATGTAAACTGACTGCCTATTCGTATAAGATTGTCCATCGAAAGGCAGCCGGAGTAGTGGTTGCTGATGCTCTTTCCCGTGTTTTTGATATTAATGTTTTAGATCTATCTTCATTAACTCCTGATGCGTGGTATCAAAATATGGTCGATAAGGTTACTCAAGACCCACAAAGATATCCCGATTTTAAGGTGGAGAACAATGTGCTGTACAAACACATTTTAAGTCCTGTTGAGGTATTATCGAATATGACCGAATGGAAAATAGTTGTACCTACGCCAAACAGGGAAAATATTTTGCATATGTGTCATGACGAAGTTACTGCTGGCCATTTTGGTTTCTATAAAACTTACCACCGTATTGCTGAGTTATATTATTGGCCTGGCATGCGCAAATCCATTAAAAGGTACATCTCTAAATGCATAGTTTGTGCTACTTGTAAACCAAGTAACTTACCACAAGCTGGTCTTATGGGTTCTTTTAGAAATATTAATTTCCCTTGGCAGATGATTTCTCTCGATTTAATTGGTCCATACCCTCGTAGCTATACAGGAAATACTTATTGTCTCGTAGTAGTGGACTATTTCACCAAATTTCCTTTGGTTTGCCCTCTTCGGAAAGCCACAGTCCCAGCAATTATTAAGTATTTGGAAGAACAAGTATTTTTAGTATTTGGTGTTCCTCAAACTGTCTCCTGTGACAATGGGCCCCAATTTATCTCGAACGCTTTCAAGACTCTTATGTCCAAATATAGGGTGCAGAAGATTTTCTATAATGCTGCATATCACCCTCAAGCGAACCACTCAGAACGTGTAAATCGTAGTATTGTTACCGCTTTAAGGTCTTATACATTTGAGGACCATAGGTCGTGGGATCAATACATTCATTCTGTTGCCCAAGCCATAAGGACTTCCACTCACGAGGTCACTAAATGTTCTCCCGCGTATCTTAACTTTGGTCGAAATGTTCCTCTCTCAGGCGATTATTTTGGTTTAATTTCCGATAATGCAACTACTTTACCACAAGTTTCTGAGAATCTTCATCGACTAGAGGATCTCCAAAACCTACCCCCTATATCTGCCGATATTCGGAAGAGATTGAAATCTTCTTATTTACGTTCCCAGAAATATTATAATTTAAGGAAAAGACCGTTACGTTTTTATCCTGGAGACCGAGTCCTAAAACGAAATTTTGTGAAATCAAGTAAAAATGATGCCATAGCGGCGAAATTTTGTCAGAAGTATATTCAATGTACGGTTTTAAAAGTCATATCGCCTCTTGTCTATGAACTAAAAGACAATTCGTCCAATAAACGAATTGGTCGTTTTCATGTCAAAGATCTCCTACCTGATAAAACAGTCATGGATTCTGAGTCCTCGACCTCAGAGGATGATTGGGTATTAACTTGCGTTCTGCATTAATTTTGGAACCTTTTATCGCAGTCTGCAACTTGCTAGTTTCCTAAAAAAACTCTTATTTTTGCTATTTGGTAATTATTATTTTTACCTCTGCTCTTGATTTTACCTTGATAGTTAAGTGTTCACATATATTATGGACTCAGCGTTTGCACAGGGAATGTCATAACATTTGTCTGGTGTAATAAATGCATTATACAGGGTATTCCATTATTATCACTTCTCAAAATATTAGACTGTTATAGGTAAATTGCTTTTAAATATTGTCTTTTCACTTTTATTAGTAAATTTTGTTGTATATGGGTATATAGGTGTATCTAAGCATAATACGTGGGTTCGAATTCGTTGATCAAATTCCGGACTAGATCGTTAGCGGATTTCGTAATCCATGCTATATTTTGTGATGGATGTACTTTTACCTGGAGTCGCTATGTGGCGAATATGGTCGTTGACCATCTTCGGTTCTGTAGCATAGATTAAGTCTTCATCAAGTTATACAATGGATTTTTTTCTTGTACAAGGCGATAACCCAATACCTTTAATATTAATTTCGTTGATGGTTGTTATATCAATAATTTTGGAAAATACATTCATTAGCTGTTGTTTAGTGACTACTCTAATATTTGATTTTCGTTTTCTTACGCATTGGTCCACTATAGTAGTCCAGTTCGGACCTCTTCTGTCATTGATTTTAGGAACTGATCTATAAATATACGGTTTCAGATGAAATTGTTTGATTTTGGTTCTTAAATTTTAGTTTTACCTTTGAGAAATTGTAGTTAAGAACTTACTTGTGTTGATGCTTATACATGTGTTAGTATAAAAATACACTGATTATCAAACGTTTTGGTATATCGTACACTGAAATCAGCTGTAGCCTTAGGCTATAGATTTATCGGATACAGATATTAAGTTAGGTTATCTTTAGGTTACCTTTCAATGATTATTACCTGTGATTATATTAAGTCAATTCGGGAATGGATTATGAATTATACTGACGGAACCATATTTGGATGGATACGATAATGGCTATCCATTTGTGGAACTGTTTTGTTTGTCCATTTTTTGTTTTGCTGTGCATTCTTAACTACCTGGTTTATATCTGCATTGGATATATAATATATTTAACTTAGCGTATCGTACTTCACTTTATCTTATCTTATCTTATCTTACCTAAGAGAGTTATGTTACATCTCTATTTCCTTACCTTAAGTTATCTTTGATACCATGTTTTGAATCGGTTGGAGAATATCCTGGTTACTCTCGGTTGAATATGTCAACAATAAATTTTGTGTTCATCTTTGGATTAACTTAGGTGCTAATATCCAAATCGATAGTGAGTCCGATAGTGAGTAAGGCCAAATTTAATGGTTCTTTATGTAGTTGGGTGGATACTTTGTTTTAGTCAGGAATATTTTTTTCTAGTACCTTTAGTTCACGTTGATCACAATTTGGGGTTACGTGTAATCTAAGCCTTTAATGTGAACGATTTAATAAGTTTAATTGATGTAAGTAATGGTACAACAAGAATAACTATTAGTAAACTTTAAGATACCTAGTATACGGTTCATTCGTAAATAAAGTCTGGATGCAGATCATCAGACTAGTCCTTGTCTACGTTAAGGAAGGAAAAGTTCCTTTCTCGCGATCTCCGTAAACCATACCGGTTCCGGAATCTTGGGAACTTACCTTGATGCACTCTTGTGTTGGATCCACACAAGTGTGTCATACTTTTGTGCCCGCACTCTTCCATGCTCGGAAGCATGAGAAGTGTTGCCTTTTATTTCCCTTGTGTAAATATGTGGTATAATGTGGATGTTTACCCACTTTGAGCCAAATTCAAAATTAATGTTTTAGGTTAGATTAGATTAGTTAGTTGATGTACTAATCCTATCTTTAACTTTGTGGAGTGGTTGTGACGGTAACTACAGCTACAACTGCTAGGAGCTACTACTCCTGACCCATATTAAAGTACTAACCCTGCCAAGAATAAACTTCGTTTTGGTTTTTGCCAGAATAATTTTCTGAAGGAAAATTATATCGAGTGGAGGGGGAATGTAGCGTTCCGCTACGTTTACGAGTAGCCACTCCCGACAACCGTAATAATTAACATCGAATAACAAAAAGTTACCTTACGATCGAGGTAGGAAAATGAAAATAGAATTAGTGCTAGCTAACCAACGACTTAAGAAGGTCAAATACAGACAAATATGTGTTGGAGAAAAAACGGCAGATGTCATACATAAAAGAATAGGAGATATTCAATAAATCTATTTTGGAATTGCAATTACAAAGCAAGCTAAATATATCTGTAAAGATATAATATACCTAAAATGAACGTCTGCCGTACCTAGAGAATTATAAAATAGAACCAAGCTTTTAATATCCCACAAAGACAACTTATATGGAAAATGCACTAAGAATAACATTCCTATTAATTATCTGGAACGTAAATCTTCCCTAAGATGTGTATACTCATAGAGCCGCTTACCGTCTGATAAACCGGCACGTCCATAAGCCAACACTTGGAATTAGAGCTGAAGGAATTTCATCTAGATTGGAACAAAGATAAGTGTACTTAATTAATGTTCTCATTTATAGACCGAATTGTGTTCCGCAATATATTATATATTTATTCTACATTTGTTGTTAAGCATTAGATTATTTTTTAACTTCCCTTATCATATCTTTTACTATCGGTTGTGTCTACACAACAAATAATATTTTGTCAATTTTTCATCTAAATCTCAATGCATGTAAGGGAACATAAGTACTTATAGACCTAGAGCATTGGTCTCTATAGGGTTCATTACATAATAACTTAGGTATTGTGGTAGATAATATACAAGTATATTAATACGGTATTATGAAGAATATCATCTGGTTCTGTTGACTAGCACTCACTATTGTTTTTCTGTCTCTTTATTGTTTGTATCTGAAAGAAACGTAAACTCATAGAAATCATTTAATAGTCGGAAACTTTTACGTTATCTGCTTATATCTTGGCAACCAAAATTTTAACATTACTCATATTCATTATTTATATTATTAATTAAATTTTACTATTATATATTCATCTTGCAAGCCATTGTTTTACATTATTATACATTATTTATATTTTTAGCTAGAAATTTTACATTATATATATATACATTAGTTACCAAAATCTTACTTTACATATATCTAGGTATTTTTTTTACACAATAAAAATAAGGTATACCTATTGGGTTTGTATCATTTCACCTGCACCTGATATCTCTCAACTATATGTGTTCATATAATATTTTATTTCAGGATTAAGTTATTTGGATTGTTTATATCTTTCTCCTTATTTCTCTCTCTCTTTCTCTCTCTCTCTTTCCCCCTCTCTCTCTCTCTCTCTATATCTCTCTCTCTCTCTATATATATATATCTCTCTCTATATCTCTCTCTCTATCTATCTCTCTCTCTATATCTCTCTCTCTCTCTTTTCTAGTCTCCCACACTGTTCTATCAACGAAGTAAAGGCTCTAAAAGGCATTTACTTCTGGCGCCCATCTTTGGTTTATTGATCATAGGTCAGTTCTTTTCTTTTAAGTATTTCATTACTTTTTAATTTTTCTGGTTTCTTCCTTTATCACTATCTCTTTCTCCCCTAAACAACAGCACGAAAATAAGCCGATCTCCACTTCCTGAGCTTTTACGTCTCATCCTCATCCTCATAAATAATTTGTTATCTTCATTCTGATTTTAACTTGTTAAGCCGTTTCTCACTACCCCTTTCTTTCATCAATCAAATTTTAGTACAAAAAAAAATATAACCCTACTATAAGGGTTACAGCACCCAATTCAAGCACAAAAAAGAGCACAAAGTAACGTGGCTAATACCTGGAGCGACAGACGGAAACCAAATAGACCACATCCTAATTTAAAAAAAATAGAGAACAATTGTACAGAATGTGAGGTCCTACAGGGGAGCCAATGCTGATTCGGATCACATTTTGGTGATAGGCGACATGAAATTGAAGATACTTAAAGGCAAAAACGACAGAAAGAAAATAAAGAGCTGGAATAGTTCAAAACTAAACACAGATAATGCAAACAGAAAATTCTGCATTCAGTTGGAAGAAAACCTAATAGTCCTAAAATCATCGGACATAGATGAAACATGGGAAGACATAAAAGATAGTATTTTAACAGCAGCAGAGGAGACGATAAGACTAATGAAAGACAATAAAAGAAAAGATTGGTACGATGAAGAATGCGAGCAATCTAGTAAAGGCAAGGACCAAGCAAGACACAGGTGGTTGGCCACAGAGACACAAGAAGATCTCCTACACTATAAAGAGAAAAAAAAGAGTCAGACAAATGTTACAGAACTAAAAAGAAGAAATGGATTGAAGACTCACTGCTGGAATTTGAAGCTAATAGTAACGAAAATGCAAGACTATATAAGCACATAAAAGCACAGAATAAGAAAAAGATACCGGCAAATATTGGAAAAAATGAATGGGAAGCACACTATAGAGAATTGTTCAAAAAGAAAGGCAATGCTTAAAATGCAGAAAATGAAGAACAAACAGAAAATAGGAATGAAGAACAATCAGAGCCTCCCTCATACAACAAAGCGTTGGCGACCATAACCAGATTATAGACAAGGAAAGCAGCAGGACCAGTCGACATTATAAATAAGTTAAATAAGTTCTTGAAGAAACGGGGAGAGGAACTAGCCCACAGAATCCACAAGCTGATAGAACGAATATGGGAAGAAGAACGCATGCCGAACGACAGGAATTGCGGTCTGATAACACCAATCCCTAAAAAAGGTGACAAGACGAAATGCACTAACTACAGGGGAATCACGCTATTAAATACAATGTACAAAATTTTAACTAATTTGATCATACAAAGAATAGAAAAAGAAACGAGAACAAAAATAGATAATTACCAACATGGATTCAGAGAAGATAAGTCAACAGTAGATGCAATACACATTGTAACGCAAATCGTCGAAAAAAGTTACGAGCATGGAATAGATCTACATATACTGTTTATTGACTACAAGCAAGCCTTTGACAGTGTAATAAGGGAGGAGCTAATTAATTATATGAAGCAACTAGGCATTCTAGGAAAACTAGTAAGTCTCACGAAAATGACGATGAAGGAATCCAAAGCACGAATCTTAACAAGGGAAGGCCCGTCAGATGAAGTACAAATGGAGGTAGGTGTCAGACAGGGAAAGTCCCTATCAACAACATTATTTAACATTGCCATAGAGGGTGCAGTAAGAGCAGCCAAAATTAGGGGAACAATTATCGAATCTTCAGCCCAACTGATGATATTGCACTGGTTACTAGAGATTTGAAAACCATGCAGAATATAATATTAATACTAGATAAAGAATCAAAGAAGAGAGAACTAGTAATAAACCAAAGAAAAACGAAATACCTCAAGTGCTCAAGAGAGAATACGAACATCGAGAAAGAAATTAAGCTTGGAGCATATTATACATTTGAAAGAGTACACCGTTTCAAATATTTGGGAGTGATGGTGAATGGCAGAAATGATAGAACGGATTTAATAAATAAACGCATCCTACTGGGTAATAAAACCTATTGGAACTACCAAAAATTCTTGAAAGAAGAACACATTAGTAAGACAACCAAATTTAAAATTTACAAGACTGCAATCCGGCCAGTAATCACCTATGGTGCAGAGACAATGTGCCTAACACAAAAAGATGAAATGAGATTAGAAATCTTAGAGAGAAAGATAATTCGACGAATAATGGGACCGGTAAGGATAAGTGTAGGCGAATTTAGGAGATTAACAAATGAGGAAATTAAAGAAGTCATCCAGGGTGAAGACATAATCAAGTTCGTGAAGGTGCAGATGCTCAGGTGGCTGGGACACACAGAAAGAGCTAACCCAGACTCTACGCTAAAGCGAATAACTGGCTGGAGACTAACAGCAAAGAGACCAAAGGGAAGACCCAAAACAAGATGGAGAGATCAAGTCTTAGGAGACATAAAGAAGCTGACAATCTACAATTGGAAGGAGCGTTGTAAGGACCGGAAAGAATGGAGGAAAGTTGTAGACAAAGCCAAGTCACACACGCTGCTATAATAATAAAAGACAACAGCGGACTGATTCTCCGCAACAAATGAATCAGAGAGCCCAAAAGGGCGGCAAACACTCCGCCAGGAGTAAATAAGCCATGATGAATCCTTTCTTCCAATCGTACCAACAACTGTTTTACATCTGATTTAGGTTTGAGTATATTGTATATTAGTGACACCATCTATAAGATACTCACTCACAGAATACTTTTATTGTGGTAGAAAAGTATAAGGAAAATACATTTTTTAAAATAAATTACGTAATTAAAATATTAATATATGTTAAAGGTTAAATAAATTTACCCCTAGGATTAATTTAGTACCAGTTAAATATACAACTGAGATAATGTCCTAAACATTTGAAACCCCCTAATCATGATCCATCTGGTAGTAGTAAAATAATATTTGCCTGTCGTTAAATTATTAGCGATAAACACGCAGGCAAAGTGAACTTACGTGTTAGTCACCTGCGTGTTTGTTTAGTCTTACCCTTTTCGATGTATTATTCTGTAGTCACCACAATGTTGCCGCTACATGGGCCAGCGTAAAATTCTTTGATTGACATTTTTAATTGACCAGGGTTGTGCAATGGTTTAGAGTTTTCGTTATTATTAAATATAGACCAGGCGGAATCTGTCAAAAAGCAGACCACAATGGACACTTTTCATAAGGGTCTATTTTTTTGTTGGAATTATTTCACGGTGTACCGTATATCAATAATTACGATAGGCGTCAGTCGCAAACCTCGTAAAAAAATTTAAAGAGTACAAATTCACTTCATTATGTAATTTGTAAGTTCTGAAACAAAATATTTATAACAGAATGAAGATGCTCTAATGGAATGGCTTAAAATTGCTTATTGCAAATTTTCCGTTTTTCAATTAAAACAGACGTATGAAAATATCACACTTTAAATCCACGTAGCCGGGGAGATTTATTTAAAAAGAAGATCAATATCGGATGACAGGAAGCCGAGAAAATGCAATTTTTTGAGCACGTTGTGATTTAAAACTCGTTGATTCACTTTTTGGTCGACGCGCCTGGGATCTGCCCTACCACCATAAATTTAAAAAATTGTCTAGGCTCTAACAAAACACCAAACAATTACCGAAAAAACAGAGATACAAGAAATTATAAGATAATTAATATAAAAAGAAAATACTAAAAAGTAGGAAAAAACCCATTAACGAATACAGAAGTTTAAATAAAATTGAAGCAGAACAATGGAACACCTGAAGAAGAGGAAGAAATAGGATATTAAGATGAATGTCATATAGACACAGAACTACAAATGACGCAGTCTTCTTCTTTTTCTTCGTCTAGACATTCACGTCCACATCTGAACATAAGCCTCTTCAAGTCTTCCTTTCCATTGTTTTTTGTTGTACGCTACTTGTAGCCAATTTTTCCAGGCAGTTCGTTTCAGATCATCTGTTCATCTCATAGGAGGTCTACCTCTGGGTCTTTTGTGTTCGCATTATCTCAAGGTTAGAATTGTTCTGTGCCATTTGTTAAGATCGCTCCTAGCTACATGTCAAGCGTATTCCGATTTAAATTTTAGTGATTTTTGTACCACATCGGTGACTTTGGTTTTCTGTCTTATCCATGTGTTTGTTTTCCTGTCCTTAAGTGATATGCCTAGCATTGCTCTTTTCATCGCGTGTTGAGTGACTCTGAGTATGTTCATATTCTTTTTTGTGATTGTCCATGTTTGTGCCCCATATGTTAATATCGGAATAATGCCTGCATCAAAAACTTTAGATCTAAGATGTAGGTGAATTTGCTGATTTCTTTTTATTTCTTTCGTTTGAATTTACCTATTTAGTATTATTTTGTATATTATATATATTCTCCAACTTTTTCTATAGCTTTGTTGTTTATTATTGTCATCGTTCCTTCGGAGTGCATGACTTTTGTTCCGTTTAAATTCATTTTCAGTCCTATTTTAGAAGATTCTCTGTGTAGTTCTGAAAGCATGGTTTGCAGTTCCTGTAGGTCAGTAGCTATCAAGATTAGGTCATCCGCAAATTGTAGATTACTGAGATAGCTGCCATTAATCCCTTATATTTCCAATTTAGATTTTTAAAAACGTCCTCCAAAACTAAGGTGAACAGTTTGGGTGATAGAGTGTCTCTCTGTTTGCTTCCCCTGTTTAATGATACAGGGTTCGTTTTTGTCTATTCTACAATTTTGCATTGCGTTTATTACGGCCGTATGTTCTATAGTGTCGAGAGCTTTTTCGTAGTCTACAAATGCTAGTTTGTAGACTAGCATTTGTAAATCACACAGTAAGAAATAAGAAATAACATACGTAAATTAAAAAATAGAAAAGCCCAGGACCCGATGGAATACCAAATGAACTCCTAAAATACGGACGAGAAACGTTAATCGAAAACATAGAGATTGTCTTTCAAGAAAAAATTTGTAGCCAGCGTGTACCTGAGCAGTAGAGGACGAGTATAACAATACAAATACACAAGAGAGGAAACAGCAAAGACCCTACCAATTATCGTACCATCACCTTGCTGAGCACAGCTCTTAAATTTTGACAAAAATTCTTGCCAATAAAATAAATGAAGAATACACAGTTAGTGAGGAACAACAAGGTTTTCGGAAAAATAGGTTCACAATAGACGCCATCTTTATAGCCAGACAAGTTACTGAGGAATTACTGGATTTTTTGTGCTTTATAGATCTGACTAAAGCCTTCAATTGTGTAAAAGTAGAAGATCGGATATGACTGCTAAAGGAGAAAATCAGCCCAACAAGATGAAAAGGATAATTAAAGACTGAAACGAATAAAATAAGGCGTTAATACGAAGAAAAAAACCAGAATAAAAGTCGAGAATGAACTGACATCGAAAGTGGAAATGGACAAGATCATAGAAAACATTAAAGGTAGAGGAAAAGGATATAAGATGGCAGAAAAACAAATAAAAAACCTCTGTTATGCTGCCGACGCAATCTCAATCTCCGATAACGAGGATAACCTACAGCGAATGGTATAAACTCTCAATACTGTGGCGAAGAACTACAGCATGCAAATATCAACAGCTAAGACTAGGTCCCTCGTAGTGCCAAGGGAACCGAACCGATGAGATGCAAAATGGTAACTAATAACGAATAATAGAACTAATTGAACAAGTCATGAGATTCGAATATCTGGGAGTAGAAATATGTAGTTTTGGAGAAGATGCTAAATAAAGTCAAATTTACGTGTCCGGATGTGTAAGAGTGGAGAAATAAAAATATGAGGCTGGAAGGGACAGTACGCATATACAATTCATGTGTAAGACCAATCATGACGTACGCCATAGAAACGAGATTTGACACAGCAGAAAGCAAGAGGATACTGAGAAAATCAGAAATGAAAACGTTGAGGTCAACAACTGGGAAAATACTGAGAGACAGAATACCGAACGACAAAATAAAAGATCGCTGTAACATACCAGACGACGAGAGTGGAATCAGCATGTGACGAGAATGAACAGCAAGAGAATAGCCCGTATAGCCAGAGATTCAAAGCCAACAGGCACGAGACCAATGGAAAAGCCGTTTAAAGGTGGCGAGATAGCTGGCAGTCAACATTACAGCTATGGATACAAGCTTAAAATCGGTTAAAAACGGGTCAAGAGGCCTAATCTAAGAAAAAGAAGAAGACGAAGGAGATTCTAACTAACTCTACAAATAATTTCTTCTACAATTTAATTTGTGTTATTTATATTCTGCGCCTATCCTTCAAAAAATCTTTCGATGCCTGGATGCCTCGAAGTCCTACTTCGAATCGTTCGATCGATTTCTAGACTGCAGTTGAATTCTCGCGTCAGGAAACATACAGTCGAATCGTCGATTCGAGTATATTCCACCTTGTGCGTAAAACGACTATCTCAACATTGTCCCCTCCTTAAGAGATGATTCCTCCTGGAACTGTGTTGAGACAGTCTGAACTATAATCTTGGAACATCTCAAATATGAAAAGATAATCTAGGTATAGGAGAGATCGTAAAGGTACAGGAAATCCGAATACACTTTGAAAGCTACATTTAATAAGATTAAAACAAACACATTATTATTGTTTGAATGTGCTAGTATTTTATAATAATCTAGTGTTTTCACTACGCTGTTAAAAAAGTTTGTCATAATAAATAAATGTTGTTATAATAAACAAATAATATTTTATTAACCTTTAACTACATGTGCACATCCATTCGTCAAACTACGTGCGCGGTGTATTCTGTACAATAACGACTGAAAAGCAAATAAATTCAAAAACTATGCCTCATTTTTAACCAGGAGAAATAAACTGAAAACACAGATTCACACACAGGTAAGTCACTAGAAAAATCACCAAATATATCTTCTTTTTGGTTGATCGTATCGGCCTTCGGCTAATATTATAGGTACTAATACGTAGTTGAAGAGTTATAAAAAACTCTCTTTTCATATGGAAGCAGACTAAACATGTACAAATTAACGGAATGACACAGACAACACAAAAAATCGCTGATATAACTTAAATAACTTCTGCAATACCAATAATGTCAAAATTTTATAAATCTCATTACAGTGAAAATGTCAGAACAGTAGACTTACGTGGTAAAAATAGTAAACAGCATTACGAAGCGGTAAATTTGAATTACTCGTCCTGATTTAAAAACAGAGAATAGGTATTTTCAATACATATATTGTACAAAATAAATGTAGAAACATAAAAAAAATGTATCAACGTAAAAAATAGTACATAACAAAAATTTCATAAAACAAAAACTTACTTAGAATTATGTGGTCAGTTTATCCATTTCCGGACTTATTTTTAAAATATGGCTTAAAGATGTTTTGTTTAGTTTTTTTGTCAGCTTGTCTTATGCTGGCCACTCACTTACGGATATCGAAGAGGCCGAGCGACTGACAGGCGGTTAATTGAAGCCAAAATCACCACATACATGCAGTTTTCGTAAAGGCGTTGGCACGCTCGATCACAAAACTGCATGTGTGTGGCGTCTCAACTGCAGTTCATTAACTTAACTACTCAAATAACGGCCTGTGGTCCTGGCCTGCATGCCATAGCCTCTTCGATATCCGTAAGTGAGTAGCCAGCATTAGACAAAGGTGACATCTTAATTTTCTGACCAGTTCGGGTTCAACAGAGGGTGCAGGAAGTAGAGTGCCACCAAGATTTATTATTATATCTCTTAATTCACGACTAAGTGGTCGGTGGATAAAGATAAAACACTTACATTAAAGGTACAGTAGGGTCTTTAGATATTTTCGTTACTGTTTCTCTAAATTAGAGTTTATTTTAACACGTATTGGTGTTAAAATAAACTGTATGTCTGTTATATCATAGAAAAACTAGTAATGCAAGATTACATGAAGTTACAATGTGTTCTAGTAATTAGTAGTAAAACTAGTCCTGTGATCCACTGAGACACCACAATTTCACTTAAGGGTTAAAGACAATTTAGCCATGTCACCAAATACCTATACGGTGTTTTGTAAGAAAAAATATAGGTAACTGTGATATACTAATCTTTTTTTGAGTACCCTGTATAAGTTACATTATTTTAGACAGTAGTGTTAAGAGCCCTGTATATTTTTGCGAAGAAAAAAACCTTTGAATAATAAGTCGTCTTTCGTACAGAGACCGACGGGTAGAGAATGGGCCACCCTGTATATATATACAGAGTGGACACAGGAAAAATAAATATACATAAGACATCCATTTACTTGAATCTGTGTACTTATTTATATTTTTTATGTCAAAAGATTCATGTTCCATTAGAGTTTTCCGGTTTTGCTGCTAAGTTTTTGGGGAAAGGTAAAGGAAATAAGATTGTTTTGCCTTCGCATTGCAACTGAATAAAATTGGTATACATTTTTATTTTGGGGGAAAATTTATTTTTTAGTAATATTTTTTATATTCTCTTTATTGTAAGCAATTCATCATCTACAGAAACTGTGTGAACACTTGATTTTAGTACGTGTGTGTACCAATTAATATAGCACTGATCCAATCACCTCTAATTTTCTGAATGAACGCAAATAATATGTTACAGAACCATTAACACAATAATCCACCAAACACATGAATTCACCAATATAAATCTCTCTGACGCTGCCTGTGTCCGACATCTCACAATCGCGTCATACTAACAGTAACAAAAGATCTATGAGCCAATACCAACGCGGTATTGCCACAGGTTAAAAAACAAATTCGTATTTTGTGTAAAATTTACAGGAATAAATGTATGTATACTCTGTTTTTGCTAGATTAATTTCCAGGCCATATTCAGCCATCTGTTTTTGTAATTTTCGCATCATATTATGAGCCTCTCATTGCTATGATAACCTCGCCGTCAAAAAATAGAACGGTACACATACAGTGTCGTGTTTCGTATTGGTATTTCCATCCTGCACCATTGTATTTTTTAGTCTTTTAAGCCTTAATTTCTGTATACTTTAAACAAATTTGTAGTAGCATTCGAGATGTGGATGTACCGAAGAGTACTGAAGATCTCATGGGGAGATAGAATAACCAACGTGGAGGTATGAATAAGAAAAGAGAAGTACTTTTTACAATAATTCAGAAAAGAAAACTGAGATGTTCTGGGACACGTGATGGGAGGAGATAAATATCTAATACTCTAGCTCATTATGCAAAGAAAAATCCAGGAAAAAAGATCCATAGGAAGGAAACATGACAGAAATGACTTCTAGAGCTCGTCCGTTAATTTTATTCATTAGGCCTCGAGTCATCACGTGATTTTAAAAGCTTTCGGGATTAGTACGATCCCAGAGATTATCAAGAACCATTGTAGTAACTTCAGTAAAGTTATGCATTCCATTATGGTTTCCATCGTAATCAGGTACGACAGATAGATGTTTATTGACATCAAAAACAATAGCGGGAGTGGGTGCCACGGCCATAGCATCTAATTGACTAGCGGGAGCAGAGGTAATAATTATAGACGGTAGCTTTTAAACTAAATTGAGCAACTGAGTTATTTTGCGAAATAGAAGCAGCACCAGGTTCGACAATCGATTCACTGATAGTTGCAAGAGAATTACTAATTATTCTAAGCGATGAAAGTTGTGAAGTAATTAAATTAGGGTAAGAAAAAATATTAAATATAAAAGAAGGTTATGCTTTGGTGCATTTCTATTTGAAGGAACTGGCTTCTTTTCTGATTTCTTCTTGTCGGCTTTCGGCATATAAATGGATTTTTACACTTTGACACTGGCCTTCCGTAGATTTCTGGGGTTGAACGGCTGTGGTTTTCCCTGGAAGTTAGTTCGTAGCGGGTTAACGTTTAAAAACGACGATTATCTTTTAAAAGACTCTCCCTCTTATCTTACTGCAATGCCCCTTAAAGGTTTAAACTCACTAAGGTACTTTTTAAAAAGACACTTAATAACTCTTACAAATATACTTCACCTTTAACTGATCGAAAATAACTCAAATTAATGGTATAATGGTATAAAAATGCTGAATATAAAAGGTAAAACTGTTGATTGGGATCGTTGACCTCTGGGGTTATTGCACCATAATTTACATAAAACAATATTATTTTTCTAATAATAGCATATTACCTAATAGTATTTTTTACAAATGACTATTCTGTATTGTAACTTCATATGATGTTTTAGATTAAATTGATTCTGAAATCCAAAATGTAATAATATTCTTTTATTTCTAGGTAAGCAACAGAAAGTTAGCTTTCATGTAAGTAAATTATATCAGTCGACTTACAGAAGGGTAAACCGAGTCTTTAAAACATGCTATTTTAAATAAAAATAGAGAAAATCAGTTTTGCAATCCGAGAAAAATTCTTCTCTAGTAACATATTATCCAAGCACAACAAGACACACATTTAATTTATCTCATATTAAGATATTACGTATAGAAAATAATTCTTGAAATGTGCCCCATCAACAAAAATAAAAAATCAATTAATTATAAAATAGATACCAGCAAGTTAAGCGGTGTGTATTGCAATATTTTAAAATCCTGAAAAAACGAAATATCTAACATCTTGTTCGATAATAGTACTTGTTTCTAAGCTAATTTGTTTTCTAATATAAAATACATCATTTCGTAAGTGATATTGTAGTGTTAAGTTTTTATCTAATTGTTAGTTAATTTTGACCTAAGTTCCTGATAAAGTTGAAAAAATAAATACTCAACGCAATATCGAACTTCAGTAATAAACGTGAGATAAAGCTAGTTGAAATACGAGTAGTCTACGTTAGAGCGAAAAAAAACAGACGTTATGGTGAGCATGAACATCACATCTTAAAAAAAATTTCTACTTATTTCTCAAAGATAATATTCACTTAATACAAGCTTTAAACGGTTTTGAAATACATAGTAGTAAATAATCTAGTCCAATATAAGGAATAAATAAGGTATTCAATCTCATAATTTAAATGGTAACTATATGCTTAATCTGCAACACTAAACTGGATATGGGTCATCATATGGGATATTGGAATGTAAATACCTTAACCACTGATTACTACAGCCGGTGATTAGAATGCAAAACATCATAAATGGAGCTCGCTTCAGAATCATAAACTCACGTGGGTGAAATTATTCAAAAGTAGGAATGAGAATTATTTAACTCCGCCCTCTACTAACTACCTCAGAATTGAAATGAACGTTGAAACATATGTTGAAATACGTTGTACAGGGTGAGCCACGCTCCACGGGACGGAGCCTACTGGGCAAACGGCTAAAGATATTAAAAATTCCTTCTGTAGGAGTACGTAGGTCAGTACCGGCTACAAATTAAAATTTGTGAAATATATACAGGGTGTCACAATTTGGCGTAATGATATAAAGTTATATATTTTTAAATGGAACAACCTATATTTCACTTTTATTTTGAGTTCTACTGAACAAAATAATGTTACTTTATTCAACAGTCCCTATACCTATGTTTGACAGGTTTCGATTTATTTGGGTTTTTCTGAAAATGTACTATTCGCGAAATTAATTAATTACACATTATCGCATGAATTTTAAATAACGTCTTGTTGCCAGTTAATTGTCAACTGTCTATGCTTTACATAAGAAAATTACCATTTGAAACTAATCTACAGAGTGTAAGCAATCTGAAGTGTCAATGCTGTACAATATTTTGTATAATTACTTTCTTAACTTAAATCGGACACCCTGTATTTTACCTCAATTTTGAATTCTAATAAAAAAATAATATTACTTTAATAAACAATTCCTATACCTATTTTTGATAATTTTCGATTTATTTGCGTTTTTTTGAAAATGCACTATTCTTGAAATTAATTAATTACACTTTATTACATAAAGTTAGACCAAACACACTAGAAAAAATTAATTTACATTAAATGTTCAAAATGGTGTCCATTTTCTTCAATACATAACCTCACTCTGTGTTCAAAAATTTGTTTTACTTTTCTTAACATTTCTGGAGTAACTGTTGCAAACGCATTACGAATACGCGTTTTCATGTCTTCAGCGGTTGTAGGTGGAGTTTGATAAACCAAACTTTTAATATATCCCCAAAAAAAGTCCATTGATGTTAACCCAGGTGATCTAGGGGGCCAATTGACAGCCCCACCCTTACCTATCCACTTTCCGGGAAATTTTCTGTCTAAATATTCTCTAACATTACGCTTGTAATGTGCTGGAGCACCGTCTAGCTACAGAAACATTGTTCTTCTAATATTTAAAGGGATATTTTGCAAAAGTATCCAACAGTGTCTTCGTAGAAATCTTAAAAATTTTTGTTCAATTAAATGGCCATTAAAAAATACGGTAGTATCACATGTTCTCATATCATTCCACCATATGCATTAAGGGACCATCGGTTTTGTCGATCAATACATCTACATATTCATGTTGATTTTCCGTATTATAATTAATAGTGAAAGTTATGTCGATTCACGAGTCCATTAGTATGGAAAGTAGGCTCATCAGTGAACAAAATTTTATCAAAAAAATGTTGATCTGCTCCCGTTTTGTCTAGAAACCATAAACAAAACTTTAACCTACGTTCAAAATCAGTTCCATACAAATGCTGATGCATTTGAATATGGTATGGGTGATATCTATATTTTTTAAGAATTCTGCGTATACTAGTTTTGCATACTTCAATCTCCCTGGCTATCGTCCTTGTACTTGTATTTGGATTTCCAATATCTGATTGAATAACTTCTAATTCGGTATTTTCATCTTCAGTTATGGGATTTATCAATTTTCGTTTAGTATAAACAACACTACCAGTTTCACGAAACCTTGTTAAGACTCTTTCAAATACTTTTCTACGAGGATGACGTTTTAAGGGAAATCTCTCAGCATAGACTCTTGATGCTAACAAACTGTTTTGATCACATTCATCCAGTATTAAAATCATGCATATTTACTCGGTCTTCAATTGAATAATCTGTCATTTCTATTAATTGAAAGCAATACACTTAATAGTTTGACTATTAGTTTGACAGCTAGGTACCTTTTGTTTTTTCATGGCATTCTTTATAATGTATAATGAGCTACGTCAGCGTTTTCCAACCGGTGGGTCGCGACCCACTAGTGGGTCGCAGGAGGATTTCAGGTGGGTCACGGCGTGGCTCTTCAGGTGGGTCACGGCGTGGGTCACGCGGCGTGGCGTGGCGTAGTCATTCGTGTTGGATGGGTCGCGAATATGAAAAAACATAAGAAGGTGAGCCGCCAGACATAAAAGTTGGGAACCACTGAGCTATGTAATTAACGACATTTAATGTTCCAGGTAACATAATGCAAATAGATCTGAAGATACTAGATATTAATATAAAATTTTATAATAGTTTGATTATAATAGTTATTACAGCATTCAAATACAGGGTGTATTGTTTAAGTTAGAGTGAAACTTTACGCAATAAAGTGTAAAATAAAGTGTAATTAATTAATTTCAAGAATAGTGCATTTTCAAAAAAATGCAAATAAATCGAAAATTATCAAAGATACGTATAGGGATTGTTTAATAAACTAATATTATTTTTTTGCTTAGAATTCAAAATTAAAGTAAAATACAGGGTGTTCCATTTAAGTTAAGAAAGTAATTATACAAAATATTGTACAGCATTGACACTTCAGATTGCGGACACTCTGTAGATTAGTTTGAAATGGTAATTATTCTGATGTAAAGCATGGACAGTTGAAAATTAACTGACAAAAAGACGTTAATTAAAATTCACGCGATAATCTGTAATTAATTAATTTCGCGAATAGTACATTTTCAGAAAAACCCAAATAAATCGAAACCTGTCAAAAATAGGTATAGGGAATGTTGAATAAAATAACATTATTTTGTTCAGTAGAATTAAAAATTAAAGTGAAATATAGGTTGTTCTATTTAAAAATATATAACTTTATATCATTACGCTAAATTGGGACACCCTGTATATATCTCACAAATTTTAATTTGTAGCCGGTACTGATCTACGTATTCCTACGGAAGGAATTTTTAATATCTTTAGCTGTTTCCCCGGTAGGCTCCGTCCTGTTGAACGTGGCTCACCCTGTATATTTCTAATTTAGAAATACCTTAGACATTTTTTGCTGTGAAAATAAAGAAGATTCGTTAGTGTACCGACTCAGAAACGTAAAATAATATTGTTCATAAATTTCTTATCTCTCTCCTGAAAACTAACATAGATGCTGAAATTTACGACTGTGCATATCTGAGGTCGCGAATTATCCGTTTTCTTTTACATACATTTAAATTTAGAGAACTTTATAAAACTGAGGAAACATCAAAAAGCCAAAGAAAATGACAAAATAAAAATTCTAAAAAATTTCAACACAATATTAACGATGGAGAGGTTAACATTAGTGATTGGTGAAATCGAGTAGGTACTTTCAAAAATCGAGAACACTACTCGAGAACTTCCGAGAACTTTTTCGAGAACGGAAAATCCTCTTCATTTTAAAGTTGATTTAAAATAAATATTTTTTATTTTAAATTCATCAATTCTTCGATACCTTATTGATTGTGTTCGTTTCTTACACTCACTGTTTAAGAAATATGTTTAACAAAAAGGCAGGTCATAAATTATACACATTAAACACATTCTGGGACATTACAGGAATTTGACGTTACAAAATAAAAATCGATTTGTTTTAATATATCGAAAACAATTAGAGATTTTTTATTGAAAATGAACATGTAGCATTCTTATATCAGGAGCATCTTAAAAAATATAAGTGAATTTTGTACACCCCACAAAAATTTTTTTGGGGGTTTTGTTCCCTTAATTCCAACAAATATTTGTGTACGTTCCAATTAAACTATTATTGTGATAACGCTAGTTAAACACAATGTTTTTAAAACTTTTTTACCTCTTAGTACTTTTTTGATAAGCCAATTTTATCGAGATATTTTGAACAATTGTAAAATCCAACACATATTTCTAAACGGTTAAGTAAGATAATAATGTACTCATAGAGAGAGAGATGATAAAAAATATTATATGAAAATAATATTCTATAATCTGACCACCATTAAAAATGGATTTTACAAATAATGTACAATACATCTCGATAAAAACTGGCTTATAGAAAAAGAATTGAGTCAAAAAAAGCTTTAAAAACATTGTGTTTAACTAATTGTACAATAATAATTGAATTGGAAGGTACACAAATATTTTGGGCGGTTTAAAGGGACCAAACCTCCATTAAATTTTTTTGTGATGCACTAATTTCACTTTTATTTTTTTTTTAAGATGTTCCTGCCATAAAAATGTCACATGCAATGTGCATTTTCGATAAAAATATCTTTCATTTCTAAAAAAAAAAAAACTTCAAAGGGCTGTAACTTTTTTCGTGTACCCATTTGTACTAAGATAACTTAGGTTCAACCGAAATATTTTTGGTCCCAGAATATGTGATTTTATATGACCTGCCTTTTGATTACACCCTGTATAGTAGCTTCGTCAGCTGGTATTGCTAGTCGATTCTTGAAATTCTAGAACCCCATCTCTAGTTTAAATTCGTACAAAACCACCTAAAAAGCATCTTCAACATTATAAACTTCCC
Organism: Diabrotica virgifera virgifera; assembly: GCF_917563875.1. Lineage (NCBI taxonomy): Eukaryota > Metazoa > Arthropoda > Insecta > Coleoptera > Chrysomelidae > Diabrotica > Diabrotica virgifera. The sequence goes on from NC_065448.1 coordinate 120,520,697, forward strand.
AAAAGTAACTAGAGATGGATTAAATTAACTATTTACACAGTAGTAAAGGTGTTTAGACAATGAATTGTAAAAGTTTAAGAGGAAATTTCTATGTCCGGCAAGAATAAGCATAATAATTTTTATTTGAAAATTAATTATGAAATTCTTGAATTATAAAATCCCACTGCTCTTTAAGTAAGGTGGCAAACTTTAAGAAGGCAAAATAATATATTCTTCGTAAAGAAATAATTGGTAAAAAAAGTGAAAGTAAAACCTAAATACAAGCAGCGTTTGTTAAAGATTTATCAGGTTTTACACAAATATTTCAGCAAATGAGTATAACTTCCCTTTTCGTATAATTTCTGATCCTTCCGTTATCAAAACAAAACAAGAAAACTAACCGTTTTCGTTTGGAATAAAGGTTTATCTATGTTTGGTTTGGTTTAACCTAACAAGGGTATGTCGCCCTTATATACGGTCTGAAAGAGAAAGAAGAGATACTTCACTAAAGCTGCTCTGCAAATAACAAATTTTGAAGACAAATGCAATACAAATACCTGCCCTAAGTGGCTTGACGCTTCAAAATGGTTTGTTATCCTCTTGTATTTAAGCCTTATGCTAAGTTTCGCAAATAAAAAATAGGGTTATTTTTCGTATACGTTTCACTAAAAATTTATGTTACAAAGAAAGGCCATAAGCATTATTTCTTATTAGTCAAATATGTTTATAAATAAATTAATACACCAGGTGTATAGGATTTTTTTTAGAATTTTTTGTTCTTAACTATTTTTTATCTAGTGCTCTCCGTTGAGCGACTTAAATTAATAATGTGAAACAATCGAACATAATGCAGAAGATGTTATTTAATATTTATTTATATATTTCACTCTAACTTAGGTACTGATTTGCTAACTGTTTAATATACAGGGTGGGCCAAAGACAAAAGCCCACCTCGATATTTGGCAGTAGTTATTAGATCCAAAGAAAATGCTGAAACATGTCGATTTTTATTTTTAAATTACAGTTTTTTGATATTTATTTCATACTAGTGACGTCATCCATCTGGACGTGATGACGTAATCGATGATTTTTTTAATTTGAATAGTGGTCTTGTGGTAGCTCATTTAAATGGATGTTTAATTCTCTATTCAGTAATGTAGACATTTATATCATTATTTATACGGGGTGACCAAAAAAATAATTTTTCGATTAAATTAATTGACGCAAGCAGAAGATTGTATGTAATTTATTTAACTCAAAATACATTGTACTGCTGTCAGAAAATAGAAGGAAGGTTTATTTCACAAATAAACATTTCTTTTCGCTTACATTAAATCACAGTTAGCCTCCCACCTACATCTTGGCAGTTTGAATATTAATTATTTAATTTAAGCAAAAAGCAATGTTTATTTACCCAATAAACTTTTTTTCTATTTTTTGACCGCAATAAAATGTATTATGAGTTAAATAGATTACACACATTCTTCTTTTTGCGTCAATTAATTTATTTCAAAACTTATTTTTTGGATACTCTGTATAAATAACGATATTAATGTTTATATTACTGAATAGAGAATTTAACATCCTTTCACAAGAGCTGCCACACGAGTCATATTCATATTTAAAAAATTATGGATTACGTAATCGCGACCACATGGATGACGTCACTAGTATGAAATATATATAAAAAAAATTGTAATTTATAAATAGAAATCGACCTGTTGCGGCATTTCCTTAAAATCTAATAACTACTGCCAAATATCGCGGTGGGCTCTTTTCTTTGACCCACCCTGTATATCTCGATAACGAAAGTTGTTTTGACTCACAACCAGTTCGCCATAAGATATACTCACGGCAAAAAACATTAGGAATTTATCAATTTAAAATAATATACGACGCGACGGTGATAAAAACCTTAAATTATAAGCTGAGTTTATTAAATTGTTACTAATTAATTCTGAACAAACTCGAAATAGAGAGGATATTAATTCTTATTGCAGTCACACTCAATTCCTAATACGGTGGTTGCCTTGAGTCACTAATTTCCTTATATGGTCATCAGCTTGGGACAGAGTCGATACGGGGAGACTGGTAGTTCGGTGATGACATTATAAACACAGCGGAAGGTGATAGATAAATGAATTGGTATCCTAAGTTCGTAGCGAAAAGTGATATAATTGGGTGTGTGATTGATTTCTACGATTGTAAACGAGTTTGGGTATTAAAATAAATATATTTTCGTAAATGTGTGTTTAACTATTTTAATAGACGAAATTATGGGTAGCGAAAGGAATAGAACAACTAGAATGGATTAATTGAGTAATCAAATGGTTCACATGACTTACCTGTGGAATTGCTGACCTTTGATACTTATGATGTTAATACCGAAGATTTGATGCTATAATGAGGTTGATTGTGGCCAGAAATATGGTGTCGATGTGTAATGAATCCTTGAGAACTCCTATGAAAAGGTGATAATATTATATTCTTGAGACAGTTTACTCACTGTTGTATAGCACCACTACTATTTTAGGAAAGTTAACTTGACTTTAATATAAAGTGATAACTTCACAAAAGAATAGACAGTTCTATTTTTTCGACGATAATCAAGTTCAGTTCTTCAAATTGGACTCGAGAGCAACTTTTTGACCCACAACCAGTTTAACCTGAGATATATTTGCAAAATAAATTACTTTATCAATTTAAAATAAGACACAACGAGATTAATGAGAGAGAATATTAATTTTTACTACGGACCATATGTACAGAATCGAGTGAAGCTTGGTAATGATACAAAATGTCCTTTTTTTCTTCTTCTTATTCTTCGGCCTTAAATAATCCAACTTTGGATATAGGTCTCCCACAATTCAATCCAGTGTTCTATATTTTGCGCCATTTATTTCCAGTTGTGTCCTCCAATCTTCTTAATGTCATCAGCCATCTCATTTGTGGCTTTCCTCTGCTTCTCCTTCCTAACCACGGTCTCCATTGTTGTATGTCGTGATTCCATATTTTATCCATATCCTGAACCTTTTTGCAGGACACATTGGCAGCATGTTCTCATTCGTCTTTTACTTTGGTTTTGTTTCTAATTCATTTATTTATTTTTTAATCTATAAGCCTCACCTCGAGCATTGATCTTTCCATCGATCTTTGAGCCTTTACTATTTTATCCATATGGGCTTTGGTGAGTGTCCATACCTGTGAACTATATGTAAGTATAGTACACTGATCGTAAACTCTGGTTTTCAAATATTGTTCTATTTTACTGTTTTTCAAGACCCAAATCAGTTTTCCAAATCCTGCACACGCTAACTTTTGGTAATTTCGGCAGTTTGATTTTCTTTTGTTAACTTTCATTATCTGTCCCAGGTAGATCTATTCGCTTACTGTTTCTAAATTTATGTCATTCAAGGTTATTTTTATAATGTTCGGTGTATTCGTCGTTAATCAAAAAATTCGTCAAATCGTCAAAAATACGTGCTCAATATTTTTTAAAAACCTCTCGAATGATGCCACACACGACTTCCCACGGAGAGGGTTCGGGGGTAAATTTAATATTTTAAATACGAATCCCGCGATATTTCGCGAAATGGACATCAGATTCAAAAACTGAAAAATACACTTATTCAATATTTTTTAAAAATTTATCGAATGGCACCAAACACGACCCCCGCGGAGATGGGGTGGGTGGTTACTTTAAAATCTTAAATGGGAGCCCCCATTTTTTATTGCAGGTTTGGATTCCTTACGTAAAAATAAGTAATTTTATTCGAAACATTTTTTCGAATTATGGATAGATGGCGCTATAATTTAAAAACGATTGTTGGAAAAGGAAAAATAAATTAAAAATGGAAAGTCTCCATTAAAATGGAAAACTTTACTTAACTTTTTTTGATTTTAGGACCTACTCTTCACAACCCAATAGGTGCCCATAACGCTCGAGTGACTGCACATTTAGCATACTTTGTGCCCCTACCATAATGTTACCTTTAAATTGTTGTTTAGACTAAGTCCTCCTTAGTATTTAATATTGAATCTCTCTAGAAATAAGATCGAGAATAGGACAGACCAGAAAATCTTTCGAAAAAATCAAAAGACTCTGATGTGATGTGATTCTCGAATAAAACTCGAAATTCGACTACGTTTATCAAAATGATATGCCTAGTCGACCCTTCTGTATGCAGTTGAGACGTAGACCCTTAAAACAATAACCTTATATAAATGGGAGGCTTTTGAAATGTGGATCTACTGAAGAATCTTCAAAATTTCATAGACATCGTATACTTCAAACAAAGATGTGCTGCATAGAATAGATACGGAACTAGAACTTTTTAACACAGTGAAAGTTAGAACAACGTCATACCTAGGTCATATACTGAGAAACAATAAGTACAAATATGCTCAACTAATAGTAACAGGAAAGATCTAGAGAAAAAGAGGACTAGAAGAGAAAAAAAAACTATCGTTGCAAAAAAACATCCGACAATGGACGGGGCTAAATTTAGAACACCTAAGAAGAACAGCTGAAGACAGAGAACAGTTGTTTGCAACTATAGTAGACCACCTCCATTAAGGAGAGAGCACTATATGAAGAATATATTGTTTTTATAATATTATAAATAATACGAAATTTATTCTTATCAAAATCAAACATTTTTCTCTACCGAGGATACTACCGTACAATTTCAGATAATTTACAGATGAAAGATCCACGTGAATCTTGATTTCATCAACAAACTAATAAGTTGGGAAATAAATAATACGTATTAGCAGTAAAAAGTGCTCAAACTCATGGACAGGCGAGTTTTGACACTTATCGACTTTTTGCACTATAGTG